>NC_141836.1:1205000-1322500 GCF_982586985.1 Callionymus lyra
TCTGACACGCTTGAGGAGCAACCAGGTGGTTTCTCTTCTCATGACTCACCCATGAAGTAGGGGCTGGTGTTGTACGGGAAGCCAAAGGGCAGCTGAGCCTGAAGTGCCGGCAGAGGAGGCAGGAGTCCTGGAGGCAGTTGGTACTTCAGGTCAGGCTTACCCAGTCCTGTAGGGAAGAGGTGTCGTCCGGGCGACTCCGTCGAGCTGCCGGGAACACTGAGCCGGTCCGGACTCTTGTGCTCTCGAGCGCTCCTGCTGCTCTCGCGCTCCTCGACTTCAGCGTCACTGTCGGAGCTCCGGTCCTCGTCTTTGTCTCGCCCTCGCCTGCCCGTCGGGTCCTCAGCCGCCTTCCTGCCGTCTGAGGTTTGAGCTTTGTGGTCTTTGGGTGGCGAGGAAGACGGGTAGTGCTGCTGGTTCTGGGCGAGGAGCGGCGTGGAGGTTCCATGGCGGAGCGCCAACATGGAGCGCCGGATCAGCTCGTCTCGAAGCAGATTTCCCTCCGGAACGTCCTGGAGGCTGCGTAGCGCCGGATGATTGGCAGGTAGAGCTGCTACGCTGTCAGCAGCCAGAAGACGCTGGTGCAGATTCTCCAGCTCCTTCTGTCGCAGCAGCTCGGCCGACATCTCCAGTCTGAGGAGACAAAGTGGGTTTTACACATAGTTGAAACATCTCGTCATTAAACACACAAACCTCGCCAGACTCTGTTTCCTCAACAGCTCCTGCTGTCGAACCAACATCTCCGCCTGTGCCGGCTGCAGGAAGCTGTAACCTGTGACAGGAAGTCCGTTCATGTCAACGAGTGCGTTTTAAATAAAGTTACATTCAACAACTATTTTTATGTCAATGAGTGCTTTTTAAATAAAGTTACATTCAACAAGAAGTCCGTTCATGTCGACTAGTGCTTTTTAAATAAAGTTACATTCAATAAGAATTCAGTTTATGTCAACTTGTTATTTATAAATAAAGTTACATTCAATATGAAGTACTTTTTGTCAATGAGTGCTTTTTAAATAAAGTTACATTCAATAAGAAGTCCGTTCATGTCAACGAGTGCTTTTTAAATAAAGTTACATTCAGTAATAAGTCCGTTAATGTCAACGAGTGCTTTTTAAATAAAGTTACATTCAACAAGAAGTCCGTTCATGTCAACTATTGCTTTTAAATAAAGTTACATTCGACAAGTATTTTTATGTCAATGAGTGCTTTTTAAATAAAGTAACATTCAATAAGAAGTCAGTTTATGTCAACGAGTGCTTTATAAATAAAGTTACATTCAATAAGAATTCAGTTTATGTCAACTTGTTATTTATAAATAAAGTTACATTCAATATGAAGTATTTTTAGGTCAACGAGTGCTTTTTAAATAAAGTTACATTCAATAAGAAGTCAGTTCATGTCCACTAGTGCGTTTTAAATAAAGTTACATTCAATAAGAAGTCAGTTCATGTCCACTAGTGCGTTTTAAATAAAGTTACATTCAATAAGAAGTCAGTTCATGTCCACTAGTGTGTTTTAAATAAAGTTACATTCAATAAGAAGTCAGTTCATGTCCACTAGTGCGTTTTAAATAGAGTTACATTCAATAAGAAGTCAGTTCATGTCCACTAGTGCGTTTTAAATAAAGTTATATTCAATAAGAAGTCAGTTCATGTCCACTAGTGCGTTTTAAATAAAGTTACATTCAATAAGAAGTCAGTTCATGTCCACTAGTGCGTTTTAAATAAAGTTACATTCAATAAGAAGTCAGTTCATGTCCACTAGTGTGTTTTAAATAAAGTTACATTCAATAAGAAGTCAGTTCATGTCCACTAGTGCGTTTTAAATAAAGTTACATTCAATAAGAAGTCAGTTCATGTCCACTAGTGCGTTTTAAATAAAGTTACATTCAATAAGAAGTCAGTTCATGTCCACTAGTGCGTTTTAAATAAAGTTACATTCAATAAGAAGTCAGTTCATGTCCACTAGTGCGTTTTAAATAAAGTTGCTCGACGACTCACCAGGTGTGGAGCAGAGGGTGGGGGGCATGCCCAGGAATGGGGGCCTCAGGTGGGGTCCTAATGTGATGTGGGGGGGCGTCAGTAGAGGCGGCGGGTGAGACAGATCTCTGAAAACAACACACATAGTTGATAAGTGAAGGTAAGACAAGTGCACAAACGCACAAACACACACACACGCACAAACACACACACGCGCACAAACACACACTGAACAATGTCATGCTCCGACACTTGGGCCCCAGTGTCTTGACCGGAGCCACGAGCTGAAGGACCCTCTAATTAACACTCAACCCTTCCCTCCCCCACATCCCCCTCCACCCCCCCTCTCATGTTTTCCCTCCCTGACCCCTTGACCTCCACAGTTCTTCTGGGTCACTTCCTCATGATGACATCGTCATGCAATTAAATCACAAACGATCGAGTTTGTTGTCAACAGTGATTTACACTTTCTGACAAATATAATCCAACGCATGTCGATGATCTTCAGAGTCACAAACATGTTTGTTCATTTTAATGTAGCGACTGATTCTCTCAGACTGTTTGTCTTTATCTTTTAAAGTATATATTTTAACTGTATTGTTCGTGATCGTTAAAGTTCTTAGTGACCCTGGTCTAGAAACATCTTTACTAATAACTATTACTAACTGACTTACTAATAACTATTACTAACTGACTTACTAATAACTATTACTGACTGACTTACTAATAACTATTACTTACTGACTTACTAATAACTATTACTGACTGACTTACTATTAACTATTACTAACTGACTTACTAATGACTATTACTAACTGACTTACTAATAACTATTACTGACTGACTTACTAATAACTATTACTGACTGACTTACTAATAACTATTACTTACTGACTTACTATTAACTATTACTAACTGACTTACTAATGACTATTACTAACTGACTTACTAATAACTATTACTGACTGACTTACTAATAACTATTACTGACTGACTTACTATTAACTATTACTAACTGACTTACTAATGACTATTACTAACTGACTTACTAATAACTATTACTGACTGACTTACTAATAACTATTACTTACTGACTTACTATTAACTATTACTAACTGACTTACTAATAACTATTACTAACTGACTTACTAATAACTATTACTGACTGACTTACTAATAACTATTACTTACTGACTTACTAATAACTATTACTTACTGACTTACTATTAACTATTACTAACTGACTTACTAATGACTATTACTTACTGACTTACTAATAACTATTACTTACTGACTTACTAATAACTATTACTAACTGACTTACTATTAACTATTACTAACTGACTTACTAATGACTATTACTAACTGACTTACTATTAACTATTACTAACTGACTTACTAATAACTATTACTAACTGACTTACTAATAACTATTACTAACTGACTTACTAATAACTATTACTAACTGACTTACTAATAACTATTACTTACTGACTTACTAATGACTATTACTAACTGACTTACTATTAACTATTACTAACTGACTTACTAATAACTATTACTAACTGACTTACTAATAACTATTACTTACTGACTTACTATTAACTATTACTAACTGACTTACTAATGACTATTACTTACTGACTTACTAATAACTATTACTTACTGACTTACTAATAACTATTACTAACTGACTTACTAATAACTATTACTGACTGACTTACTAATAACTATTACTTACTGACTTACTATTAACTATTACTTACTGACTTACTAATGACTATTACTAACTGACTTACTATTAACTATTACTTACTGACTTACTTCGTCCAAAAAGACTCAAAACATCCAAATACTGCTCGTCTGTAACGTCTTTTGTTGAAGCTCCACATGAAGAATTGATCAGAGATAAATGAAATAAATCTATATTTTAACATTATATATATATATAAATATTGTTTATCGTTTATATAGTGGAAGCAAATAATAAAACTCAGGTTAAAGTGACATTTGGATGTTTTGAAGAAAAATGTGTCCAGTAAACATTTGTACCTTTAAGTGTAAAAAAACCAACACAAGATCATTATCAACGACATGAGAAGTTATCACTTCAACGTTCACTCAAGTTTATAGTCAAGAACGTGTTGATATATTGACGTATATCAAGGTACTGTTAATAGTTTTACTTCATCAAAGACGCTGAACATTTGAATCAATCCATGTTGATGCAGTTTTGTTCAAAAACAACAATATTTCACTCAGTCTGCAGGCCTGACTCCACCACTGACAAGTAGAAACTGTTATTTTTTACTCGACGCTAGTTTAACATGAGCTGAGCGCGACCTCTGACCTCACAGCCGCGATCAATGTAATCTACAGTGGGGGGGGAACGACCACAAGCGTCTGACGGAGCGTCTGCGGCTGCTCCGGGAGCCGACAGGAAGTGGAGCAGTGATGAGGACGGACGGCGCCGGCGTGAGCCGCCCCGGCGTGTCGGGGGGTGAAAACCATTCATCGATCGCCTCCGCCGCTGAAATGTTAATGCTAATCGTATAACCGCTCTCTCCGGCGGTGCCTTGCACTCCAGTGGCAGCTCCAATTAATCTCGGCGAGGGCGGCGGCGCGTGACCCGCTGCCGCGCGGCGAGGCCCTCGCTCGCCCGCCTCTTATGTAATTACACCGGCCAGCGTGTAATTACCTGGCCTGATCCCTCAGGGCGAGCAATTAGCCTCGTGACGTGCAGCGACGCTACGACCAACCTCGTCTGATCCCGCCGCTCGCCCCCCGACACCGCCCCCCGACACCGCCCCCCCCCTCGCCCCGGCGCAGATGAATGACGGTCAATTAAAGCCGCAGCCGTCTGCGCCGCCATAATGAGGTCTAATCACGAGAGAGAGAGATCCCGACACTCCCCCGACTCTTTTACAGCAGGAGTGGCAGACATTAGTGTCTTGCTCAAGGGCAGAGTTTTTTAAAATTTTTCTTGTAGTTAGCTTAGCGCTAACATGCTACGTCGAGGCCTAAACACTCTCAGGTTATGACGGCAGAACACGAGGTGAGACTCCAGTGATGTAGCGCCATGTGATTATCTCCCCCCTTCCTCCCCCCTTCCTCCCCCCTGCACACACACACACACACACCCCCACACACACACACACACACACACACACTCACACACACACTCCCGCTCTGGGCCGCCAGTGAGGCCCGCGGGCTCCGGGGAATTCAGTGGTGTGTGACGACCTGTCAGAGTGGCGACAGCAGTCCTGTCCTGCAGCAGCTCAGGCGGCGTGTGTGTGTGTGTGTGTGTGTGTGTGTGTGTGTGTGTGTGTGTGTGTGTGTGTGTGTGTGTGTGTGTCGGGGCCGCCCTTAATGACGGGAGCGTGGGGGGATTAGCAGCGCCGCGCGGCTGCCTTCGGCTCCTTCTCCGCAGGAACACATTTACACAGGAAGCTCATTAAAATGGATGAGGCTCCCTCCTCCTCCTCCTCTCCTCTCTCCCTCTCTCCCTCCCTCTCTCTCTCCCGCCTCCCCCTCCTCCTCCTCTCTCTCTCTCGCTCTCCCTCCTCCTCTTCCACTTCCTCTCTTCTCTCTCTCTCCTTCTCCCCCTCTTCCTCCTCCTCTCTCTCTCTCTCTCTCTCCCTCCTCCTCTTCCACCTCCTCTCTTCTCTCTCTCTCCCCCTCCTCCTCCTCCTCCCTCCCTCCTCCCTCGTTCTCTCCCTCCTTATCTCACGCTCTCTCCATCTCCTCGCTCCCTATTCTGGTTCATCTTCCGCCGTCCTCTCGTCCTCTCGCACTCTTTTTTTTCATCTCCATTTCCATCGCTACGTTCCCTCGTTCGCCCGCAGACGCCATCGAGCGCCTAATGATTTGTTTTTAACAATGGGCCCTAATGGGGCCGGATAATCAATGGCGAGGGTCGATGAGGAGGTGAGACTCGTAGCTTCTCTGCTCACTCTGTGTTTTCTCTTCCATCCTCAGAGAAACACAAACACCACGAGTTTGTGTTTTTGATTCTTTTACCATCTTTAGTTTCAAAGGTGGAGTCAGGCCGGCAGACTCAACACAATACTTGTATTCACAGTATTTGATCCAACAGAACCCACTGTTTAAACTAGTAAGAAATAAAATAAACTTTTACAATTAATTTAAACTTAAAATTATGGAAAAATATTGTTTGAATTATTTATTCAAATCTTTACAGGTTTGTGTTTTTATTTGGTTGTTGTTGATGTGCACGTGTTATTTCTGCTCATCCATCCACCCATTCATTTATCCATCCATCTACTCATCCATCCATCCATTCATTTATCCATCCATCCATCTACTCATCCATCCACCCATTCATTTATCCATCCATCTACTCATCCATCCACCCATTCATTTATCCATCCATCTACTCATCCATCCATCCATTCATTTATCCATCCATCTACTCATCCATCCACCCATTCATTTATCCATCCATCTACTCATCCATCCACCCATTCATTTATCCATCCATCTACTCATCCATCCACCCATTCATTTATCCATCCATCTACTCATCCATCCATCCATTCATTCATTTATCCATCCATCCATCTACTCATCCATCCACCCATTGATTTATCCATCCATCTACTCATCCATCCACCCATTCATTTATCCATCCATCTACTCATCCATCCACCCATTCATTCATTTATCCATCCGTCCATCCATCCATCTACGCATCCATCCATTAATTTATCCATCCATCCATCCATTCACCCATTAATTTATCCATCCATCCATCCACCCATTAATTTATCCATCCATCCATCCATCCATTAATTTATCCATCCATCCATCCATCCATCCATTCATTTATCAATCCATCCATTTATCCACCCATCCATCAACTCATCCATTCATTCATCTATCCATTAATTTATCCATCCATCCATAAATTCATTTATCCATCCATCCACTCATCCATTCATTCATCTATCCATTCATTTATCCATCCATCCATAAATTCATTTATCCATCCATCTACTCATCCATTCATTCATCTATCCATTCATTTATCCATCTATCCATAAATTCATTTATCCATCCATCCACTCATCCATTCATTCATCTATCCATTCATTTATCCATCCATCCATAAATTCATTTATCCATCCATCCACTCATCCATTCATTCATCTATCCATACATTTATCCATCCATCCATAAATTCATCCATCCATCCATCCACTCATCCATCCATTTATCCATCCATCCATCCATCTATCCATTTATCCATCCATCCGTCCGTCCATCACCACCACATAAACAAACACACCGATGAATAAACACATAAAAACATAAATCTACAGATATTAACACAAACTAGTCCAGATTTAATCCACACACATGAACACATGGCAGCTTCAAAATTGGAACAAACAAGCGCACAAACCATCATCCTGCTCGCCTTCACACACACACACGCAAGCGCGCGCACACACGCACGCACACACACACACACACACACACACACACACACACACACACACACACACACACACACACACACACACACACACACACACACACACACACAGGGCAGCTCGACTTCCTGCTTACATCCCCCCCTCTCTCCGCCCCCCCTCGCTGCCGCACCGCCGGCCCATTATCGATCGTCCTCTCCTCGCGCCACATAAATAATCGACAAGCAATTACCCGCCCCCCCACTGCCCCCCCACTGCCCCCCCACTGCCCCCCCACTGCTGCCCCCGGCTTTGTTTAGGAGGCGCAGGGGCCAGAGTGGGGGGTTATTGGATGGTCGTCATGTATGACACACACACACACACAGGTGTCATGTGTGTTCAGAATGTGTTTATGAAAGTACTATGGGATGGCGTCACCATGACGACCGTGACCCACTACCATCCTCAGAGTCTCACCTGTCAGTGAAGTGAGCGTCGCGGTGCTGAGGAAGTCCTTGCTTGCGTCTCTGACTCGACGACGAACTTCCTGCCGACGGCACGAGAGCCTCCGGAGCCGCCGGGTTCCTCGCCGCCGCCGCCGCCACCAGAGCTTCCTGGCGAGCTCGCAGGACGTCTGAAGAACGAAGGGAGGAGGAGGAGGAGGAGGAGGGCGTCAAGGTGACGGAGGTGATGATTCATGGAGGAGGAAGGAAGAGGGAGAGGAAGGACGAGAGTCAGTGTCACTTGTTTACATTCTGACCATTAAAACATTACGAGTCAACTTTCTCAGAGGAAATCAAGTCTGTGGTCCATTTTCACAAGTTTCAATGCATGAAGACCAACACACACATGAAGACCAACACACACATGAAGACAAACACACACATGAAGACCAACACACACATGAAGACAAACACACACATGAAGACCAACACACACATGAAGACCAACACACACATGAAGACAAACACACACATGAAGACCAACACACACATGAAGACAAACACACACATGAAGACAAACACACACATGAAGACAAACACACACATGAAGACCAACACACACATGAAGACCAACACACACATGAAGACCAACACACACATGAAGACCAACACACACATGAAGACCAACACACACATGAAGACCAACACACACATGAAGACCAACACACACATGAAGACCAACACACACATGAAGACCAACACACACATGAAGACCAACACACACATGAAGACCAACACACACATGAAGACCAACACACACATGAAGACAAACACACACATGAAGACCAACACACACATGAAGACCAACACACACATGAAGACAAACACACACATGAAGACAAACACACACATGAAGACCAACACACACATGAAGACCAACACACACATGAAGACCAACACACACATGAAGACCAACACACACAGGAAGACCAACACACACATGAAGACCAACACACACATGAAGACAAACACACACATGAAGACAAACACACACATGAACTCGAGTGTGTCATGTATGGATGTGTGTGTTTGTGTTTGTCTTAAAATCTTGAATATTGAAGATTTTAATCTTTACAAATGTTCATTAAATAATTCGGATCTGATCCATCACAAGTCATTACTCTGGTGTTGTGATAGTGTAGTAACAAGTATATATGTGTAGTATTGTCCAGTACTTGATTCTGGTGTTGTGATAGTGTAGTAACAAGTATATATGTGTAGTATTGTCCAGTACTTGACTCTGGTGTTATGATAGTGTAGTAACAAGTATATATGTGTAGTATTGTGCAGTACTTGACTCTGGTGTTGTGATAGTGTAGTAACAAGTATATATGTGTAGTATTGTCCAGTACTTGATTCTGGTGTTGTGATAGTGTAGTAACAAGTATATATGTGTAGTATTGTCCAGTACTTGACTCTGGTGTTATGATAGTGTAGTAACAAGTATATATGTGTAGTATTGTCCAGTACTTGACTCTGGTGTTGTGATAGTGTAGTAATAAGTATATATGTGTAGTATTGTCCAGTACTCGACTCTGGTGTTGTGATAGTGTAGTAATAAGTATATATGTGTAGTATTGTCCAGTACTTGACTCTGGTGTTGTGATAGTTTAGTAACAAGTATATATGTGTAGTATTGTCCAGTACTTGACTCTGGTGTTGTGATAGTGTAGTAACAAGTATATATGTGTAGTATTGTCCAGTACTTGTTCAGGCTTTTCCTTGAATTTCTCGAACTCCTGTGTTGTTCTCGGTGTTGTCTTGATCTTTGAAGTATGTACTGTTTTGAGTATTGTTTTGATTGTTAAAGCGCTTTGTGACCCTGGTCTCGAAAAGCGCTATATAAATAAATATTACTTACTTACTTACTTACTTGACTCTGGTGTTGTGATAGTGTAGTAACAAGTATATATGTGTAGTATTGTCCAGTACTTGACTCTGGTGTTGTGATAGTGTAGTAACAAGTATATATGTGTAGTATTGTCCAGTACTTGACTCTGGTGTTGTGATAGTATAGTAACAAGTATATATGTGTAGTATTGTCCAGTACTTGACTCTGGTGTTGTGATAGTGTAGTAACAAGTATATATGTGTAGTATTGTCCAGTACTTGACTCTGGTGTTGTAGTATTTACAGACCACATGACTCTTGAAGTCGTAACTACTTTCATTTGTTTTCAAACTAAAATATGTCCAAACATCAGCTTTAAAAGCTGCTGGACTCACTGTATCCTCTCATCCTCAGTCATCCCTGGGATCGGGTTTTATTTGAATACATACATATATACACACACGTTATATAAATATGAACGATAAACAATTATGATATGATTTAAAATATAATTCAATTATAATTAATTAAGTAAATACAATATTTTCAAGTGTATTATCTTCTGTCACCACTAGTGGTCAGTGTCTGACGGATGAGTTGGTGTCGTGACTGAGTGACTCTAACGCTGACTTTGCTAAACTCGCCGATATGAACCGTCGCTCGCTTCACTTCTCCTCTTTCCCGCAACTTTTCCCGCTCCCTCGCTCGACCTCCTGCCCTCCTCCTCTCGCCCGCTCCCCCTCTTTCTTCTCTGGCGGCTCTCGAAGGAGACGAGACCTCATCATTATCAGCGAGGCCAGGCCACACCAGGAGACACGGCTTCTAATGAGAGAAAAATCCATCCCGCTCTCTCTCTCTCCTCCCCTTCCTCTCCTCCGCCGCCGCTCTGCCTCCATCTATCCATCCTCCCCTTCCCCCTCTTTTTTTAATTAGACAGTTCCCCGAGGATCTGGGGGCCATTTCCGCCGCCTGCACGGGTGTGATGTGTGTTTGTGTGCATCTGTGTGATTTAGGTGTGTTGAGCGGGCGCCAGAGTGTGTGTGTGTGGGAGAGTGTGTGTGTGTAGCGGGGGGGAGTGTGTGTGTGTGTGTGTGTGTGGGAGGGGGGGTGAAGCGACAGATATTAATGTGGCTCAGCTCCGGTGTATCGATCTGTTTGCTGCGCCGAGCCGCAGGGGACTCGGCTGGCGGCAGACAAGGATGTGTGTGTGTGTGTGTGTGTGTGTGTGTGTGTGTGTGTAGGTGTGTGTGTGTGTGTGAGCGACAGCAGAGAGAGAGCGATAAGGGAAGGATCAGAGCAGGCATGCGTGCACACACACCCACGCACACATTAAGACACACACACACAGTAAGACACACACACACACACACACACACACACACACACACACACACACACACACACAGCACAGGGGGAGGTTGACCTCTATGAGTTTCCTGTCGTCTCACACACACCTCACCAATTACACTGCGACGGGTTCAGGTGAAAAACACCTTCAACCGATTTAATCTTCACGACGTGTCTTTAAAAAAATGATTTCACTTCAGGAACAAACTCTGTGAACGAACGTCGACGTCACAACATTGACTCACAGCAGTGCATTGTGGGTGGTGAGAAGTGTATCTCCATCAAAATCATTCATATTTGAAAGAGTTTAAAACTGGAAGGTCGTCGTTGTTTATTTTCATCATCACTCTCGACTCCATGTTGTGCGTTTTCTCCCCAAATCCATCTCATTCTCTTTCATGTGGAGAAGGCTGCAGGTCACCTGGGGCTCCACCCTCCAGAGTGTGTACATGTTGTTGTGCGAACAAGCAACAATTTTCTGTCCTAATTGAGGACACAAACACATTTATTTCGGGAGATCCCAGGTTGATGCTCAGACCTCGTTTCTCTTCTTCCTATTTTCCTCTTTTCCTCCAGAGTCGAGTCTGGACTAAACTGTCGTCACTTTTCCAGACGATCCACGACGGTCACGTGACCTCGTCTGGAGTCACATGATCAGACACTGAAGCTAGAAGGAATTTTTCAGATCTTCCTAAACTGCTGGAGACAAAAACCCAAACCACTGCTTCCATCCCTCCATCCTGACCCTTTCATCTCTCCATCTTCTCTCTCTCCGCCGTGTTCTTTCATCACCAGAAGAGAGGAAAACCCTCTTGGCCACTTTGACAAATTCTCTTATTCCAGCCCCCCCCACCATCTAAACTTCTCCTCTGCCCATCAGGTCCAGAGAGAGCCCCTCGAACAACACCTTGCACCTCCACATCCACACACTCGGTTCCTCCTCACCCCCGCTCTCCCCCGCTCTCCCCCCTCACTCACACACTTTCATTTTCTGTGGCCTGCACTTCAAACACATGAAAGGATGCTCTGCGGGGACGAGGCTAAAGCGAGTGTTGAGGGGGAGAAGGAGGGAATGAAAGAAGAGCTGGGGAGGGAGATGGATGGGGGAGGCCCGGGGGAGTGGGAGGAAGGGGTCACAGGGGCTCCATTGGACACCGGGTCAATGTCAAGGGCCTCTCAGTGAGGAGCCGTGTCAGACCCTCCAGAGACAAAACAGCCGTCCGTCTGTCCAGCACGACCTCCGTGTCAGTTTCCCATCAACTCTGGATGATAATTGGATCCCAGACGCTTGTTTGTGTCTAATTATTCTCTGGGTTTAATATCAGCTCCAGAATGAACTTTAATTCTAGTTCTTCATAAATCTGTCCTTCATGATGATGAAGCAATGATGAGATGTTATGAACCAGAAGATGCTGATCATGGACCAGAAGATGTTGGTCATGAACCAGAAGATGTTGATCATGAACCAGAAGATGTTGATCATGAACCAGAAGATGCTGATCATGAACCAGAAGATGCTGATCATGGACCAGAAGATGCTGATCATGGACCAGAAGATGCTGATCATGGACCAGAAGATATTGATCATGAACCAGAAGATGCTGATCATGGACCAGAAGATATTGATCATGAACCAGAAGATTTTTATGAACCAGAAGATGTTTGTCATCAACCAGAAGATGTTTGTCATCAACCAGAAGATGCTGATCATGAACCAGAAGATGTTGATCATGAACCAGAAGATGTTTGTCATGAACCAGAAGATGTTGATCATGTCTATAAAACTTGAGGATGGTTTTGAACCTACATAAAAAGATCAAACCAATAATTGAAAGTTCAAGACAGGTGGTCAGGAAGAGGATCAGCAACTCTTCTTCTGCTCTGGTTGGATCTTGTTCACAGGTGAGGGGACAACTGTGATGTTGAGTTAAGCCACTAGGAGGGTGAAGATGAAACGTGTCACTGTAAGTCGGTGAATAAGAAACATAAGATACCAACACGACCTCAGAACCTTCCTGATGAAGATGGAAACTTGCTGGAGCCTCAGTGAAGCTGCAGGGTCTGAGCGCTCGGGTTATTTGGAAAATGGCAGCAGAGAACGGAGGGAAGCAGACGCGTCAGTGTTGCGCCAGAGTGTCTGACTCATACCGGCGCGGCTTCTGGGAAAGGAAGCGAGAGCTCCGGCTGCACCCTGAGCCATAAAACCCCCACAATGCACTGCAACTCCTCCGACGAGGGGGGGAGTAATTAAAGCATTTATAGGCTTCTGCTCCTCGATTTGCAGCCTACAATTAAAAATCATTACTGATCAAATAAAAATAAAAGTCGCTCAAACTTCCGTCGGACGACGACAAGGACGGGAATAATGCTGCCAAGGAACCTGTGATGGAGCCTCACAGGAGTGAGAAGGTTCACGGATCAGTGGACGAGTGGGAACTAGAAATTTGCTTCTGTTTAGACTAAACTGGGTCAATCAGGGGTTCACAGGAAGTCAAAAGACTTCTCAGGTGGATGTGTGTGATCATGTGACACCGAGCAGACATCAATCACAGCGTCTGTACTTCTGTATCTTCATTTCACATCGAGTCACGACAAGAACTCACCGTATCCGGGGAGGCCCATGCTGCTGGCCAGCTGGAAGAGTCGCTGCTGCTGCTCCTCGTACGAGCCGGGGTCACCGAGCGCCGACATCACCTGCCTGTAGTGCTCCTCAGGGGTCACGTGACTCCCTCCGGCCTCCACCTCCGGGCTCTGGGGGTTTTCTGGAGAGGAAGCAGAAGATGAAGGATCTTGACTCCAGGGTTGCAGCAAACAAACATCAGAATACTGAGATGAAAGAAACCTCACTTTTAATCTTCAACCGTCTCCCCGTGTTACTGATTTATTCTAGCGACAGAACTGCATTTTTAATCTGTGGTCTCTCGTTACAAACACAGTGATCGACAGTTGTGATTGGCTGGATGGGCGGCAAAGCATTGTGGGAACCGTTCAAATAAATGTGGTTAAAAAGTGCAAAGTTAAATTGTCTCTACGATCAGTTTTTTTAAGTGGAGAAAGTACAAGAGCATGTGTTCGTCTTATGAACACCGAGTCACATGACCAGCTCTCGTCTGGACAATCAAGGCGTGTTGACGTGTTCGTGGCAGAGACTGATCACGGCAATCAAACGCGTGCTTCTCAACACGCAGACGTAACAGTAATTGCTCAAGAGCCAGACTCCGATAATTGAGCGAATCCATATGTGCGGCGGCGAGACGAGCAGGAAGCTGCGCCGCGACCCTCGTTAAATATGGTTTGTTTCAAACTTATCTTGTAAGTTGACATCAGTTCACATGTTTCACATGTACTTTCCTAAATATATTACTTATATATACACATTACTTTAAACTTGTCTTTTTCACCAAAACAAATATTGAAAACACTGATGTTTCTGTCTTTTTTTAATGTTGTTATTGTTTATGTCTCTACTATTGTTAATGAGATAATTACAGTTGTTTCTATTATTTACTACATTGTTGTTAATGTTTATGTCTCTACTATTGTTAATGACATAATTACAGTTGTTTCTATTATTTATTACATTGTTGTTAATGTTTATGTCTCTACTATTGTTAATGAGATAATTACAGTTGTTTCTATTATTTATTACATTGTTGTTAATGTTTATGTCTCTACTATTGTTTACGTGATAGTTATAGTTGTATCTATTATTATAACATTGTTGTTAATGTTTATGTCTCTACTATTGTTTACGTGATAGTTATAGTTGTATCTATTATTATAACATTGTTGTTAATGTTTATGTCTCTACTATTGTTTACGTGATAGTTATAGTTGTATCTATTATTATAACATTGTTGTTAATGTTTATGTCTCTACTATTGTTAATGAGATAATTACAGTTGTTTCTATTATTTATTACATTGTTGTTAATGTTTATGTCTCTACTATTGTTTACGTGATAGTTATAGTTGTATCTATTATTATAACATTGTTGTTATTGTTTATGTCTCTACTATTGTTAATGACATAATTACAGTTGTTTCTATTATGTATAACATTGTTGTTATTGTTTATGTCTCTACTATTGTTAATGAGATAATTACAGTTGTTTCTATTATTTATAACATTGTTGTTATTGTTTATGTCTCTACTATTGTTTACGTGATAGTTATAGTTGTATCTATTATTATAACATTGTTGTTATTGTTTATGTCTCTACTATTGTTATTGAGATAGTTACAGTTATTTCTATTATTTATAACCTTGTTGTTATTGTTTATGTCTCTTCTATTGCTAATGTGATTAATGTGATATTTACAGTTGTTACTAATATTATTGATTTGTTGTATCTCGTGTTTTTTAATTTTTTAATCGTGTTGATAATTATTTCGTTTTTAAGTTTCTCTGATGAACCATTATTGATGTTTCGTTTTCAATCTATGATGTTATTATTGTGATATTCCTACGTATTATTCACTCGAGTCTTTCTTTCTTCTTGAGGCGTCAGTGGTGACGACGCGTCAGGATCAAAGTAACTTTTCCAACAGCGTCGCTTCTTCAACATGAAGACATTTTCCTTGATCATTTTCAAAAGATAAAACAACATTTACTGATATGTTTTTTCTACTTTACTGCCAGTACGTCCTCACACCTGACCCCCCCCCCCCCTCCTCTGTGGAAACATGATCCAAGGTGAGGGGGTACGGGAAGGTGGTCGGGGAGTTTGAGGAACGAGACAAAAGGATGAGGACGAGCAGGCGATATTTTTACTCCCTCCTCCTCAGTGAAACCTGAGCCTGGCCCCGGGCGGGCGAGCACGAGCGGCGAGGAGGAGGTGGAGAGGAAGTGAGGCCGGCATCGCAGTCTGAGCGACAAACTCCAGTTAATCCACCCGAGAACCTGCAGTCGCTCTTGTGCTCGCGTGTGAAACTAGTCTGAAGTTCTAACGCTTTGAACACTCAGAGGAGAACCACAAGATGGTGGTATGATAATGTAGTAACTAGTATATATGTGTAGTATTGACCAGTACTTGACTCTGGTGTTGTGATAGTGTAGTTACAAGTATATATGTTTAGTATTGACCAGTACTTGACTCTGGTGTTGTGATAGTGTAGTAACAAGTATATATGTGTAGTATTGTCCAGTACTTGACTCTGGTGTTGTGATAGTGTAGTAACAAGTATATATGTGTAGTATTGACCAGTACTTGACTCTGGTGTTGTGATAGTGTAGTAACAAGTATATATGTGTAGTATTGTCCAGTACTTGACTCTGGTGTTGTGATAGTGTAGTAACAAGTATATATGTGTAGTATTGACCAGTACTTGACTCTGGTGTTGTGATAGTGTAGTAACAAAGATATATGTGTAGTATTGTCCAGTACTTGACTCTGGTATTGTGATAGTGTAGTAACAAGTATATATGTGTAGTATTGACCAGTACTTGACTCTGGTGTTGTGATAGTGTAGTAACAAGTATATATGTGTAGTATTGTCCAGTACTTGACTCTGGTGTTGTGATAGTGTAGTAACAAGTATATATGTGTAGTATTGTCCAGTACTTGACTCTGGTGTTGTGATAGTGTAGTTACAAGTATATATGTTTAGTATTGACCAGTACTTGACTCTGGTGTTGTGATAGTGTAGTAACAAGTATATATGTGTAGTATTGTCCAGTACTTGACTCTGGTGTTGTGATAGTGTAGTAACAAGTATATATGTGTAGTATTGACCAGTACTTGACTCTGGTGTTGTGATAGTGTAGTAACAAAGATATATGTGTAGTATTGTCCAGTACTTGACTCTGGTGTTGTGATAGTGTAGTAACAAAGATATATGTGTAGTATTGTCCAGTACTTGACTCTGGTGTTGTGATAGTGTAGTAACAAGTATATATGTGTAGTATTGTCCAGTACTTGACTCTGGTGTTGTGATAGTGTAGTAACAAGTATATATGTGTAGTATTGTCCAGTACTTGACTCTGGTGTTGTGATAGTGTAGTAACAAGTATATATGTGTAGTATTGTCCAGTACTTGACTCTGGTGTTGTAGTATTTACAGACCACATGACTCTTGAAGTCGTAACTGCTTTCATTTGTTTTCAAACCAAAATATGTCCAAACATCAGCTTTAAAAGCTGCTGGACTCACTGTATCCTCTCGTCCTCAGTCACTGCCAATGTGTAATTGCAATAGATTAATATGTTCATGCTAACTGTGAATAAATAAACCACTAATGGATATTTCTATTGACAATAAATTCCCAACAGGACAAACCAATATTATTACAATCTATTATTTTCTTTTTCTCTCCGATCTTTGTGTTACTGGTGAACGTGTGTAAATACATCGTTTAAAAAAAAAAGGAATGATTTTATGACATGTTATTGAAATATAAACTATGATGGAAAAATATGATTTGAAATAAAGTTAAATCAATACAGTGCTGATGAATATTAACAATATTGTGGAAAAAGCGATGATATTTTTTTAATGAATATTTTCTGTGAGAAACTTTAACTCTAGTTTGGAAACATTGGAAACAGGAAGTTGTATTATTGAGATAAAACATGTGATTGTCTTCGCTGGCCTTAAAAGGAGGCAAACGGATCCTCGCGTACAAACATGTTTTGGAGGCAGAGACAGAGTCAAGGTCAACACTAGAGTCAAGGTCAAATCCACTTGACAATCTCAGGTTTCTACTGCAGTCGTGCACGTGGTGTGTTTGCACGGATGTCCTGGAGCTTCTGAAGCTGCTCGTGTTATGCATCAGGAGGTTCTGAGGAGCCGCGGGACCAACCGGGCCACACGGCAGGTTTCACGCCTGCACCCGCGGGACTTCAATAATAGACGACGCTGACCGATGCGCTCGAGCCAGAGACGAGCTGTGATGTCATCGACCCAAATGATAAACACATCTGGCTGTTCAGGAGAAGAGACGTTTATCTCATGAACACATCATCAATGTGACTTCAGACGACACAAGAACTGGTTCCATCCATGATTCATTTCAATATCTCTTCAGAAACCAAACGTATCCTGGCACCGACCACTCCTGTGGGCCTGCAGGACGTTACTGGCCAAATATCTTCCTCCTCCTACTCACACATGAAGTTCTGCTCCACTGATCTTCTCCAAATGTTCTTCTCTAAACTCTTGTTTGCATGTTTAAAGCAGGTTCCAAAAGAGACATAGAAAAGGTCGTTCGAAGGTCAAACTATCTGCACTTCAGACAGTGTTTAATAAGCGTGTATTGAAAATGATCTGGAATAAAACGACTCATTTGTTGATCAAGAAGTACATGATGTTTTCTAGATGATGTTCAACACTATATGTTGACATGAACGTCTCTAGCGGACCTGTTGGGAACACATGACTGAGGTGAGACATGATTCAAATTTGTTAAACTTGTGGCACAATAACCATGTTTCCATCTCACCGGACTGACCGGCACTAAATCAATACGACCCACTTTGCCCGTCGGACGCGTCCAGTATCTTTGAGACACGATCATTACTCCGTCGTTCACGGAACAGTCTGGGAAAGTCAAACATTAACCTACCTTTCGGGGACACACTGCGAGACTTCTTGCTCTCGGACGGACACTCGCTGCTGCTCGGGGAGAAGCTTCTTCTCTTGCCCAGGAGGTCGTCTGCAGAAACACAAACCGTCAATGGAAGCTTTTGTTTGAGCAGAACACAAAGAGTGACAGTGAAGACGAGGGGCGAGGAGATGAGGAAGAGCCACGAGTGGAGACCCCGCCATCAGTTCTGGATGACAGGTCTGGCTCTGGCCTCATTCTTGTCTCACGTAGGTTCTCCTGCTGCCCTCTTTCTCCAGATGTCGGAGACGGAAGTTAAACAAAGCTTCACACGTTTCCCAAAGTAAACAAAGCCTGTTTATATTTGGGTCAGCCTCTCCCGACGACCACGAGGAGTTCTTGACCCCCCATCACGTCCATCTGGACAAACATCAACACACGCTTCTTCCTCTGCCACCAAAGATGTCGCGTCACAGCGCCCCCTACTGGCCTTACATCCTGTCACAGACCATTGTCGCAGCTCAAGACTTGAACTTCAGGACAGTCTGTGGAGCTTCAGACTAAACACGTATTTGTTTTTGCGAGACACAAACAGCAACAAGGTGAAGCAGAAAGAGATTAAGAGGCTGGAGTTGATGAGAGGAAGAGCGTTCGAAGGGAGGGAGGAAGACTTTAATGATCTGCCGTTTGATGTTCCCTCACAGGTCCCGAGGAGATCCACGGAGTCTCCACTAACCTCAAAACAAAACCGTGCAGGGAGGGACTGAAGTTCACCTACAGGGGCTACATGTTGATGTTTCTTTACTGGATATGAGAGAGAAAGTGGAACTTCTGACACACGAACCAAAAACTCACGATCAAACGCCGGTTCTTGAGCCGACCTCACCCTAGACACCCTCGTCTGCCGAGCCAGAGCCCGAGGGCCAAAGATTTACGGAAAGCTTTTAAAGCCAATTAAACGGGGCTTCTTAGAGAAGCTGCTGTTTAAATGCCAAACCCGGAGCTTTGCTAGCATGGATGCTAACCCTTCAGTGCGACTGAACCGTTTCCTATCACCTGCTTCTCATTACCGAACCACGTCATTTCAACATGTCCCAACTGAGGAAACACACATTAGCTCGTGTTATTTTTCTCTCAAGCCATGAACCTGATATACGTGAGTAAACAGCTGCTGATGCAACTGCAGGTCATTAAACCAGGAGGTAAAGTAAAAATAAAAGATAATGTCTCGGTATCTCTGTGGCGGCTCTGCAACCTCAGCGAGTCCTTGAGCCCGAGAGCGCCCGCAGGATCGGCGCCGGTCCCTGAACTCCTTGTTTTATAGCCCCGGCCTCAGCTCCACCTCGCTAGTTAACCTCCTCCTCGTCTCCCGCCGCACCCGCCGAGAGGAAAGACGGATGAGAAGAGAGGGACAGATAAAGAAAGAGGAGACAGCAGGACCTGAACCACAAGTCTTTCATGTGACACCACCAGGGCGAAGCATCCGGCGGGGGAGCATTCCTCGTTCCCTCCGATTTCCTCTCAAAACTTTATTCCCGCTCCTCTCTCATCCATGCAGCGGTGACAGCTCAGACAGCCAGACTCCTTAATTCCTCTTTTACTCCGTTAATCTGTCATCTTTATCAGGCTGGTGTCGAGGGGGGGAGGCGGCGCGGGGGGAGGCGGGGTGACAGGCAGGGACACGGGGTGGGCCGCCAGCAACAGCCCCGATCAATCTCCACATTACAGCTGACAGAATGGTGCTAATAACTTATTGATCCCCCTCCGTGCGTCGGGGTCTCCGCCGGCCCTGAAAGCCCAGCCATTGATTGGCTTACGGGCCGATGGAGCAGGAAGAGGGAGACGGGGGAGGCTCCGGGGGTGGGTGACGAGAAGGGAGGCGACACCCGTGACCATGAGGGCAAGAATGAACACGACTCCGGTTGTGTTGTGACGACAAATTAGTGAAAATTAATCTAATCTTTATGCATTTTATTTTAATTTTTGAACAAATATATTGCATCAAACTGCTACAGATCTATTTAAACGGCAGATAAACTGGACTCCCATGATGCCTTTCTACACACTGTTTAATGGAGGCTACAATAATGTGTATACATTCTACGTCTACGTTGCTTTGTCAAAAGTAATCCACAGCTGTGACTGGGCGGCAAAGCATTATGGGTGTTTTTCAGTTAAAATGGTTGATGACACTTATGCATCACTGAGTGTGTTAGTTCAAATAAATGTTGTACGTTTAAACAAGTGAAGAACAGAAGAGGGACCACCATACTTGGCTCGTTTAGTAAATAAAGTCAAACTATTATGAATCTGCACTTTAATGAATCTCTTGGTTTTTAATGCTTTTTACCTGAAGAACCTTCACAGGTTCACAGGTTCATGTAAACCTCCATGAAGCAGAAAGTATTAAAAGTTTATAGTCATAAAGCAAAGAATAAGTGTGTATAAAACACACACACACGTGAAGGTGACACGAGCACGCACACACACACACACGTACACGAGCGCACACACACACACACACACACACGCAGGAGAAAACACCTTATCTGCCTGTTTGAGTCTCTGGTCTGACCGCAGAGCCACGGTTTACAGTCTCCACAGGCAGCCAGACTCGCAGCACTGGCGCCCTGTCTCCCCCTCCTCCCCCCTCCTCCCCCCCTTAAACCTCTAACACAGTCTGAGTAGCCGGCAGCTGGGAAGCGAGAGAGCAAATGAGGGAGGGAATGAGGATGTGAGGGAGGGAGCGGAGGAGAGAGGCGAGGAGACAGCCCTCCTGTCTGTCCCTCAGATTTAATTAACGGCCCACTCCGGCGCAGAGACGACCCGGCAAGCCCGCTTCCCTTTCCGCCTGACCCACACACACACACACACACACTCACACACACACACACACACACTCACACACACACACACACACACACACAGCAGTCCGCCGCCGTCGCCCCGCCTGCCCTCCCTTGATACTGCCGTCGCCACAGTCATTCATCTTTGGTCTCAAACGTTCTTCCTTCACCTCCTCCTCCTTCTCCTTCTCTTCCTCCTCCTCCTCCTCCTCCTCCTCCTCCTCCTCTTCCTCTTCCTCCTCCTCCTCCTCTTCCTCCTCCTCCTTCACTTCATTGACTCGTTTCCTCCTCACACTTTCACAGCGGCGTCAGATCGAGGCTTTGAGTGACAGGACGAGTGTAAACAAACATCTTCAAGTCAAATAATCTCTCCGCTCACCAACCTCAGACTTCACTCCCACTCGTGTGCATCTGGATGCAAATTTAAACCCGGGCTTAATTTTTGCGTGGGCGTGCATTTGTATAACTTTGTGTTGCACGTGGGTAATTGTGTGTTTGCTAGTGTGTGTGCGTCTAATTTCACTGGCAGACAGAATACGAGCCACTGATCGGATTGGACTTGTTTACAGACACCGAGGGAGCCGCTTAGACGACCAGTTAAATCTCCCTTTAATGCTCACACCAGAGACTCCGGGGTGTGTGGACCCCCGTGGATGCACTATAGTCACGCCCTCTCCCGTGACCCCCCCATCACCCTCTTCTTCTCCGCGCTTCAGAACAACCATCTTATTTCTGACCATGTGATGAGTTCTAGACCGGACCTCCAACCACCATGAACGTGTCAGAGGTGACACCAGACCAGCCAGGGGTGAGTCCAGAGTAAGGAGGAGTCCACGGTGCTGATCCGAGGACGCTTGACGACAAGAATGTGAACCTCACATACACACCTGTGTGCTGTGATACATCAAGTCAATACATTTGATTTGAATAAGGAAAAAAAACATTTGTTTTGACAAATTCAAAATCACTGAACTCCTCACAGTAGTTTCAAAAGAAAATTAAATGATAATTAAGGACATTTCTTCGATGTATTCCAGACAGTTTTTTACATCTAAGGATCGTTTAGAAGATTTGTTGAACAATTAAGCAGCAATTATGGTATTTTTCAGTTCAGAACTGGGTTAAAATAACTCAATGTGTTTCATTTTACACAATTATTGTAATACAAAGCTACATGTTCAGTAGAAGAAGAGGCGCGTACGAAGGATTTAGACTGTAGGCATTAACACCCTGAACACTTGGATGAACGTGAAGGAGACGCTGATGTAGACGTTGCTAATCTGAACTAATAATACAATGCGATGTAAAAAGTGTTCAGTGATTAACGACACCATATGTCTGGAGTGTTCTCGTGATTAAAGCCGTGTCTGTTGGATTAACAACTAACAAGTGATTTAAAACAATGGCTTAAGAAGATCCTGGAGAGAATCCAAGAGAACATCAAGTGATCAGTGAGGACTGAGCTCTTGTGAGACTGGAAGGATGACAAAGGTGTCGTTCACACAAAGGTGTCTCACCTGAGTGTGCGCTGCTGTGCTCGGACGCAGGATGAGCCTCGGGGACGCCGTGTTGCCTCGTGTGATGCAGGTTGGAGATGATCGTGGAGAGGTCGCTGTCACGGCTGTCGAGGAAAACACACGTGAGCCAAAGATCCAGCTTCTAGTAACACTTCATTCACAACAAGACTTTAAGTTCCACTCCTGACACCCTCGACCAGACGAGTCAGAGACGCAAACAAGTGGCCGAGCTGTCGAGAGGCTCACGGCTGTGATGAGTGACTGACAGACGAGGTCTCTGCTCCACTCACACATGTATTAGACACAGAACACAAGTTATTCACGGATCGTTTCAATCTTCTGATGTCACACCGTCACCCGTTTTATTAAATACACACTTGAGTCCATCACTGACGCGACTCTAGTGCGTGGAAGTATTTTACTGATGAGTAAAGACAAGTTAAAACGAGTCGGAATCACAAATGGAAGATAATACGTCAAAGTTTCTACAACATTCTGTGTAAGGTCTGTATCGTCTTTAATATAGGTAAATAAATAGAGAGATTTCTCCAATAAAAACATGTGGATGATCATATTTTCAGGTTATGGAGACAAACTTAAACTTAAAAAATAAACTTATTTAAGGTGTATCTATCTGTTTGTTGTCAATATAATTTTTCTGATTAGAAACAAATGTTCACCGTCTATTTATATATATATACATCTATATATGTATATATAAATCAACCCTGATCCACATCTATTCAACCCATACATGGACCAGTTCAACCAGTTTTAAATTAAGTACAATATCACATCATATATACATACATTAAAAATAATAATATGTTTTATTTAAACACAGTAACAGCGTCTCAACAATGAGGTCAATCAAACATTATTGACAAAGAAGAGGAAATGTTTGTCGATAAAACGACAAACGGAACCACATCTCGTGTCTGAAGCAGCGAAGAGTTCAAAGACTGTCTGGAGCCGGCGTGTCCGAGCTCACACTCCATGTTTTCTACCTCCACACACTCCACACACTCCACACACTCCACACACAACTGTGTCATGGAGGCATTTCTCTTGCAGCCTGATTACCATCTTGATCGCATTAAACCATGGGAAATAGGTGCTTAGCATGAGCGCGAGCATCGAGTCAGGACGAGCAGCAGATCCACTGAACCCGCTCGGATTTAAACACACGTCGGCTCCAGTGTTCGCGGGACCTCTCGATGACGGGGGTCCTGGACGGGCAGGAGTTTATGGGAGCGACGAGCGGCTCCACCACCGTGACGAGGCCACACTGTTTGTGGCTGAAGCTTCGGCTTTTTACAGTCCCATGATTACAGACTCCTGCTGTAATGTCAGGCTGTCGGTCGCCGGCCCTTTTCCACCCTCCGTCATGAGGGGGGGGTCCGTGTTCAGTCTCAGTCGAGCGTGACTCTTAAGTCTGAGGTGGTGGTTGCTAAGAGAACAGACACTTGATACGTCTTCACTCCTCCATACAGTGTAGTATCTTTGGAAGATACTCTGACGAGCGTCTCCAGCCGACGGACCATCCATCAGCCGAAGCATTAAGTCCTCCGTCCATCACTCAAAGTGATCATGATAATACGTCTCTGAACTTCTTAAAAGGTCACGGGGTTATCGTCCTGTGGCCCCGCAGCCGCTCTAAGCCATGCGCGGCAAGGGCATCGTTAGGGGGGTAATTAGCGCACTTTTCCAGAGCCGTCCCGCCTCGGAGTGGACTAATGAGGGGGCTCCTGTAATCCCCACCCACCTCTGCCCTCGCCGTGCCCCCTCCTCCCTCCGCCGGCGAGCGAGGCAAGGTCACGCACAAGCCGTGGGAGATGGCGCGGGGCTGTGGGGGGGTTGTTTAAAACCCAGTCACCTGAGTCAGCGCTCCCTGAGGAGCTCTCCGGGCCGGGGTTAACTAAGAAGGACGGAGGCCTCGGCGAGGATGAAGGCGAGTTAAAGCCTCGCGGCGGGACCTGATAGCTGTGACGGTCATGAGCCATCTGCTTATTTCAGAGTCGCTCGGCGGAGACAGTTTCATCCTCGGCTCATCCCTCAACTGGTCAATACAGCCTCGCTCATCCCTGACCGCGGCACGGACACACTGACCCAGACGCTGACGCTTCATGTGTCGATACACGTCCGTGATGCTGACAGTACTGAGGTGTTACGTAAAGATGAGGAACATTAAGACCAGAGGTGTGTGTAGTCAGGAGTGTGTAGATGCAATACAAGGATACCATATAAAGTGATAGTGTAGTAACAAGTATATACAGTATGTGTAGTATTGTCCAGTACTTGACTCTGGTGTTGTGATGTGTAGTAACAAGTAAATATGTGTAGTATTGTCCAGTACTTGACTCTGGTGTTGTGATAGTGTAGTAACAAGTATATATGTGTAGTATTGTCTAGTACTTGACTCTGGTGTTGTGATAGTGTAGTAACAAGTATATATGTGTAGTATTGTCCAGTACTTGACTCTGGTGTTGTGATAGTGTAGTAACAAGTATATATATATGTGTAGTATTGTCCAGTACTTGACTCTGGTGTTGTAGTATTTACAGACCACATGACTCTTGACAAAGTCATAACTACTTTCATTTGTTTTCAAACCAAAATATGTCCAAAAATCAGCTCTAAAAGCTGCTGGAGTCACTGTATCCTCTCGTCCTCAGTCATAGCTGAGATCTTATTGTTCCTTTAAACTTCAGAGGACGTAGTGATTGCTGCCATATAAAGGCTGTTGGTTCAATCACAACACAACAATGAACATGTAAATTGTGAATAAATAAATCGATACAGTATCATAACAAGGATATTTAGTTTTATTGATATTTTCTAACAGCCTTAATAAACACTGACGGGTCTAAACTGGAAGATTGATTTCACTGATGTTTCTAGATCTATTGTCGTTACTCGTCTGAAGCCAAACAAAGTCCAGGTCTGTATCAACCATGTGACAAACATGTGGCGCTCCCTCAACAAAAATAATCTTTATTCTTTCTTGGCGAACAAAAGGTTGCGCCCCCTCTTTTCCAACACGAGAACAGAGCGGAGAAGAAAAGCTTCTGGCACAAGAATCTGGTTCAGTAAAAACACCCACTGAGGCTCTGGCACTGAAGCTGAGGGGACAGGGCTGGAGGTCACGGCGAGCTGGCAGACGCTGCCACCCTGACGCCACGTCTCACACCGCCACTGGGAAAGTGCTGACAGACAGACAGCAGGAGAGTGAAGTTGGAAAAGAAGCGAGACGCGAGCGAAACATCTGGCGTTCTTGGTTCAGTGCGGCGCTCTGTGCTCTCCAGACCCCCGGCCCACTCCAACCTGCTCCCATAGCCCACAGCGACGTCCAAATCCTCGCAACACAAATGCAATATTCAGTCGCTGGAGCCTTCGGAAGGTGGGCGTGGGCCGGAGGGAGCAGGTGAAGAGCCACGAGTCGTACATAATGAAGGTTGGTATTGACGCGGGGACATTAAAGTTTGAGCTCGATAACTATTTTAAGCTGCTTAAGAGTCGGCTCTGCTGGAGCAAACATTTGACGACAACTCTAACGTCCACAGAAGGTTGTGATTGTCAAATAAATTGTTATGTTTGTGACTTGAATTGATTCATTCTTCCCAAATCTTTGCTCTCCTCTTCCACGTTCTTACGCTCTGACTTGAAGTCAACGAAACTCACTTTTTCAGGCATAAACAACAAGTGTTCCTGGTCGACAACACCCAATAAATCAAGAGTACTCCGTTTCCATGGTAAACAAGTACAAACAAAAACATCCTCAGAAGAAAATCTCTCCCGGCGACTTCTAAACCCTCCAGTTCACTAATGAGAGCTTCACGAGTGATGGTTACACTCGTCTGACTCTTCATGACGACCTCGACAGACCAGTTTGAACCAGAGATTGACAACTTGTTGTTGAGATGATTCAAACTTATTCATCATATCATTTGTGATTTTCCTCAGTTGACGGTGATCAACTGAAACACAAACTAAGCCATTAAATAGAATAGAATTGATATTAAATCTATTAATGGATGTAAATATTCGTAGATACACTTGATGTTTCTATTAAAATATGATCAAAACTCAGTATATAAAAGCTCAAAACAACAAGCTAGTTTGATGACCAAGAGAAACTTGGTATTCATTGATATTTTAAACATCCAACATATATATTCAACCACTCTTACAGCACCGCCAGGCAAACGTGTGTAAACGAGAGTAAAAAGGCGTCAATTGTGAGACAATCTTCTTCCACAGGCAGGAAATGCGAGGCTCAGACACAGAGCCGCTCACACATGTACACGGCCGCCCCAGATTTTTTTAACGGCCAAATCCAATTTGTTAGGGCCCTTCTACGACTCACTTACGGAGCCGTGGTCAATGTAAATCACATTTCCATGATTGGACATCCCATTATCCCCTCGGTCCAGGCCGGCGAGGCGGGAGCGAGCCGGGCTGAGACGGCGCTCGGGACAGACTGCGGCTCCAGCGAGTCCGTCGCCTCTCAAAGGGTAAAAGCCTGACATATTAGTCATAAGTGTTCTTTAAATTCATTACAATCTTAACACGCCGGCGGCACAAGTGTCAGGGGGAGGAGCAGGCGTTCGTAAACCAGGTTACTGGATCCATTTAAAGCCTCGCAGTCGCTGTGTTGTCTGCGCGTCACACGCCCAACCAAAAACATCCTCTTCCTGTAATGAAGCTGCGAACGCTGATGATGATGCAGCCGGAGCGCGATCAATATATTCTACATCTGTCATATCACGGCCCTGCTGATCTCTAAATCATAGACATCGATACGTGTCGGAGAGAATCACTCTCGTGATCATTATTCTGGGAGAGAAATCCTGTGTGACTCTCAGAACATGTTAACACTTCACATCTAAACATCTCTGTAGATGTTTCACGTCCAGGATGAAGTGTCATAATTGACGAGCGTCATCAGGAATGAATGTTCATTCTCTAGTGTTTCATGTTACGAGACGAGAGATGAACAGGAATTACACATCATCGTTTCCTTTTGGTTTTACAGCCATTTGAACAGTTTATAGATCGTCTTTCCTAAAGACTTCATGTCACATATATGTAAACATTGAGGTTATGATGGATTTTTTTCCCATTTCTAAAAGAATATCCAATGAAATCGAGTGTGTTCACGATGGAAACAAACGTTTGTAGCTGCTGTGACGATGTAGTGACACGACAAAGTCAAAGTGACCACGATCGTTGACGATTCAACTTTCCATCGCATCAGCGGAGATCACTTTGAAAATCCAGCTTTGACTCAGACGTTCAATATCAAGTCGAGACGGATTCTCAGAGTTGGCAACGCAGAGAAACACCAAAGCAAAATGTCATATAGTAAGTAATTAATTAATTTGTATTTATATAGAGCTTTTCCAGACCAGGGTCACAAAGCGCTTAAACAATCAAACAATACTCAATAAAGTATATACTTTAAAGGTCAAGTTAACACTGAGAAAAACACAGGAGTTCCAGAATATCAAGAAAAAGCCTGAACAAATAAAAATGTCTTCAGATGTTTCTTGAAGGAGTCAGTAGATCATCAAACACAGATGTTTCTTGAAGGAGTCAGTAGATCATCAAACACAGAGATGGTTCCAAAGCTTAGGAGCTCTGGTAACAACCCTAACTCTAACCATTTTTCTAAAGAGGAACAAAATGCATTATGAAAACTAAAACTTGTTTTAAAGTTTACATTTGAACACAGTTATGAAGGTATTTTTGCTCTTTATTAATGAATAAAAACATATTTTCAATCAAAAACGATGTTGCTTCTATCAAATATATTTTCAATGAAAAGAAAAAAGTGAAGCTACTTTTATTTTATTCCACTTTCTTTTTGCCTGAAAATATATTTTGTAATAGAATCAACCTTATTTTTAATTGAAGCTTGAACACTAATGACGGTCTTTGATAAACTCGAAGTCTTCTGACCTTTTCCTCACGATGCTGTAGTGCAGCTCGTCCTCCTGCTTGATGTGATCCGTGTTCCTCTCGCTGCCCTCGCTGTCGTCGCTGCTGAAGATGGAGGCCAGCTCCTTCTTGGGCACTCGGTTCGGAGGCAGAGGGATGGTTCGCTTCTCCGCCAGTCGCCCGCGGTTCTGAGGACCAGAGACGATTCAGTTCACGGATTCATATCCAAGAAAAACAACATTAATCCGGTGAGTTTGTTACAAAAGCAACTTTTCTAGTTCATGGAGTCGTTGGTAGTTTGTGCTGCAGCCACACACCAGGGCCTCGGGGAAGCTGCGTGACCTTTAATGCGACCTGAAGAGGTCAGTGCAGATTAGCATGGTGCTATCTCAGAGAAGAGTGATGAGTGGAGAGGGGGAGGCGAGGGGG
This sequence comes from Callionymus lyra, assembly GCF_982586985.1. Taxonomy (NCBI): domain Eukaryota; kingdom Metazoa; phylum Chordata; class Actinopteri; order Syngnathiformes; family Callionymidae; genus Callionymus; species Callionymus lyra. The sequence goes on from NC_141836.1 coordinate 1,234,368, forward strand.
GAGGAGGAGAGGATGTGAGAGGAAGTGCAGGAATAAAAGAATGATTCGAGTCGAACATGAGAGAGAAAGTTCCACAGAAGGAACTTGTGTCCGGTGTGGGAGAGAGAGCGGACTTGCATTTAGAACTAGGTCTTCCTGGCGCTTGTGTGTGCCTCCATCTCGACTCCCTCACGCCTGCGAGCCCTGAAGCCATCCTTCACCGCACGCCAGCCCGGCCGCCCCCCCGCCCCTCTCGCTTCTTACTTCCTTCGTTTGCTTCCATCCCGAGAGGCAGCGTGAGTGGCAGGCGAGGGTAGGAGGAGGGATTTGGGGGCTACTAGCCAAGAGGCAAACAGGTGCAGCCCCTCTGGAGTCTCTCAAATGGCAGACATTAAACAGAGTTGGGGTGGGGGGGCTGAAGGAGATAAAAACATCCCCCAGGATGAGCCGGCCCGAGCTATTGCTCATTTCTCTCTTTCTTCGAGCCTACACAACATTTTTGGATTTCCTCCCACGTTACTTCGCTCCCGTCACAGCTCTTGACAAGTTCTGCCGCGGTCGTCGACGACGACGACGGCGGCTCCGGAGCGAACGCGACCCGAGGAGGTCCGACCCGGACCGGATCGGTGATTAGAGGAGAACCAGGGTTCTTACATTTGCTGCCACCGTCACATCTGTCAGAAACATCTGGTGAATAGAAGTCTGCTTTAATGACTCACTATTGCCCTCTTCTCGACATGTGACACACACACAGCTACACACAGCTACACACACACACACACAGCTACACATCGACTCACACACACACACAGCTACACACCGACACACACACCTGTTCCCAAGTCCAGTTCATGTTGGTCATTAGAAAAAAAGTGTGTCAAGCAGATTTACGGCGGCGGCCTGTGAGTATTCCTGCAGCCACCCACATGGCCGTCACACACCCCGGCCCCCCGTCCTGCCCCCCATCCATCCACCCCCCCACCCCCCTCTCTTAAGCCCCCCATCCTTTCTTCGGCGGCACTGACGCAGAACTAGGGGTGAATTCCCACTGCTTCCGGCAACACTTCCGCAGTACGAGGGCGGACTCTCCGCAACAAAACACACGCCAGGCGGCCCACATAGCAGCTTTAAAGGGACGCACAAACACACACTCGTACACACACACAAGTGTAAGTGTTGATGTGTGTATGCGAGGCGACCGTGCTGTGTGTGGTCAGACTCCTTTGAGCCGTGGAAAAAGTCTCTCATAAAAGACCCGAGACCCCCCCGCCCCCCGAACCCGCCGCCAGCAGACGACGCCAAGAACTTTATCTGAGCCGCACATCAACACATTAACACGCACACACACACTTATCACACGACACACACACACCAGCAGCCATTGAGCCACACACGTGTGACACTTGAAGCTGCATCGACTTTATAAAGTATATTTAAGTGTTTGGTGATTGTTTAGTAGATGATTATTATCGTTCTCTACACAACGTCAACTATTATTAAAACCACTGATTTAAAGATAAAACACGTGTTAGATTCGTTTGTAGAAAGATTTAAAAGTTTTTGTTTTTAAATATCTCACTTTGTCTTGATTTTTCTTTGACTTTTCCTCTGAATCTTCATTAACATGTTGACACTGATCTGTTGCTCATGTTCACACTGACGTGTTTATGTCACTAAACATTCATCGTTATATTTTCACTTAATCTAATCTAATATAATCACATCAACACAGTTCAACAATCAGATCTTAAAGTTCTAACACAATTAATCCTGTCTCGTGACACTAGACTGTTAAAAGTCTGTCCTTTCTCCTCAGCCCTGGCTTGCTGGGACGAGAGGACATGAACCTGGATTTGATGTTGAAGATGTTGTGAAATATTTCTCCTGCTTTCTCTCGGTGACAAAACACCTCCTGAACTTAAAAAGTGTTGTTTTTTAAAAAAGAAAATGTGTTTTTTTTCTTTTTTTTAGTTATTTCCTGAAATTTACTGCTGGCTCCAACCAGAGCGAGCAACACACAAACTCCGCCACACATGCAGAGACTCACACACAAACTCCGCCACACATGCAGAGACTCACACACAAACTCCGCCACACATGCAGAGACTCACACACAAACTCCGCCACACATGCAGAGACTCACACACAAACTCCGCCACACATGCAGAGACTCACACACAAACTCCGCCACACATGCAGAGACTCACACACAAACTCCGCCACACATGCAGAGACTCACACACAAACTCCGCCACACATGCAGAGACTCACACACAAACTCCGCCACACATGCAGAGACTCACACACACACACACAAACTCCGCCACACATGCAGAGACTCACACACACACACACAAACTCCGCCACACATGCAGAGACTCACACACAAACACACAAACTCCGCCACACATGCAGAGACTCACACACACACACACAAACTCCGCCACACATGCAGAGACTCACACACAAACACACAAACTCCGCCACACATGCAGAGACTCACACACAAACTCCGCCACACATGCAGAGACTCACACACAAACTCCGCCACACATGCAGAGACTCACACACAAACTCCGCCACACATGCAGAGACTCACACACAAACTCCGCCACACATGCAGAGACTCACACACAAACTCCGCCACACATGCAGAGACTCACACACAAACTCCGCCACACATGCAGAGACTCACACACAAACTCCGCCACACATGCAGAGACTCACACACACACACACAAACTCCGCCACACATGCAGAGACTCACACACACACACACAAACTCCGCCACACATGCAGAGACTCACACACAAACACACAAACTCCGCCACACATGCAGAGACTCACACACACACACACAAACTCCGCCACACATGCAGAGACTCACACACAAACACACAAACTCCGCCACACATGCAGAGACTCGCACACACACACACAAACTCCGCCACACATGCAGAGACTCACACACAAACACACAAACTCCGCCACACATGCAGAGACTCACACACACACACAAACTCCGCCACACATGCAGAGACTCACACACAAACACACAAACTCCGCCACACATGCAGAGACTCACACACACACACACACAAACTCCGCCACACATGCAGAGACTCACACACAAACACACAAACTCCGCCACACATGCAGAGACTCACACACAAACACACAAACTCCGCCACACATGCAGAGACTCACACACAAACACACAAACTCCGCCACACATGCAGAGACTCACACACACACACACAAACTCCGCCACTCATGCAGAGACTCACACACACACACACACAAACTCCGCCACACATGCAGAGACTCACACACAAACACACAAACTCCGCCACACATGCAGAGACTCACACACAAACACACAAACTCCGCCACACATGCAGAGACTCACACACACACACACAAACTCCGCCACACATGCAGAGACTCACACACACACACAAACTCCGCCACACATGCAGAGACTCACACACACAAACACACAAACTCCGCCACACATGCAGAGACTCACAAACAAACACACAAACTCCGCCACACATGCAGAGACTCACACACACACACACACAAACTCCGCCACACATGCAGAGACTCACACACAAACACACAAACTCCGCCACACATGCAGAGACTCACACACACACACACAAACTCCGCCACACATGCAGAGACTCACACAAAAACACACAAACTCCGCCACACATGCAGAGACTCACACACAAACACACAAACTCCGCCACACATGCAGAGACTCACACACAAACACACAAACTCCGCCACACATGCAGAGACTCACACACACACACAAACTCCGCCACACATGCAGAGACTCACACACACACACAAACTCCACCACACAAAACTCCGCCACACATGCAGAGACTCACACACAAACACACAAACTCCGCCACACATGCAGAGACTCACACACAAACACACAAACTCCGCCACACATGCAGAGACTCACACACACACACAAACTCCGCCACACATGCAGAGACTCACACACACACACAAACTCCACCACACAAAACTCCGCCACACATGCAGAGACTCACACACAAACACACAAACTCCGCCACACATGCAGAGACTCACACACAAACACACAAACTCCGCCACACATGCAGAGACTCACACACAAACACACAAACTCCGCCACACATGCAGAGACTCACACACACACAAACTCCGCCACACATGCAGAGACTCACACACACACACACAAACTCCGCCACACATGCAGAGACTCACACACAAACACACAAACTCCGCCACACATGCAGAGACTCACACACACACACACAAACTCCGCCACACATGCAGAGACTCACACACACACACACACAAACTCCGCCACACATGCAGAGACTCACACACAAACACACAAACTCCGCCACACATGCAGAGACTCACACACACACACGCACAGCAGTAGTCGCCCGTGACATTCCTGCAGCTGCGGCGCTCGCTCCCCCTCACACGCGCCCCCCCAGCCTTCTCCCCGGGGGACGCACGCCTAATGAGTCACGCGCCTGTCTGCCGTTACCACGCGGTGTGTGTGTGTGTGTGTGTGTGTGTGTGTGTGTGTGTGTGTGTGTGTGTGTGTGTGTGTGTGTGTGTGTGTGTGTGTGTGTGTGTGTGTGTGTGTGTGTGTGTGTGTGTGTGTGTGTGTGTGTGGAATGGCGGGCTGACTTGGCGCGAGGATGTGGGGGGAGGAAAGGGGGAGTAAAGGGGGAGGAAAGGGGGAGTAAAGGGGGAGGAAAGGGGGATGAGGAGCAGGGAAGGCGAAAACGCTTGATAAATGACAGAAGTATGCGAGCGTCGTCGCCATCATCGTCTCCAGCAACACGAACATAAAGTTCAGCAAATAAACCTTCGAATCAAATGTGAATTTCTGTTAAAAACTGTCCAAACATGTTTCAGGTGCTTTTCTTCAGGTTTGATCTTTAACTCATTATAACCTGATCAACCTAAAGTATAACTACTCAGTGTTTCTAATGATATTTACTATTTCAGAGGAGAAGGTGTGAGACATGAAGACTTGACCTCTCAACTCAAAGTAGCTTGTATGCTATTATTCTACTGACTCAACAGTTGTTTTCTTTTACACGAATATATATTTAGTATTTGAACAGAGTGAGCATGAACGCATCTCAGTTTCTTGTAAAACAATATTGAATCATTTGAATATCACAATACTTTTAACACAACATCGTATCAAGATTCAACCAATTTTAAATTCACGGCAAAATATTCACAGCATTGTTTCGATTAAACTTCCTCTAGATGGCAGCAGTCGTTACGTCCTCAACAGTTAAGGAAGAATGATGACTGAGGACGAGAGGATACAGTGAGTCCAGCAGCTTTTAAAGCTGATGTTTGGACATAGAATAAAGCTTTTCTATTTCTATATTTCTATATTTTGGTTTGAAAACAAATGAAAGTACTTACGACTTCAAGAGTCATGTGGTCTGTAAATACTACAACACCAGAGTCAAGTACTGGACAATACTACACATATATACTTGTTACTACACTATCACAACACCAGAGTCAAGTACTGGACAATACTACACATATATACTTGTTACTATACTATCACAACACCAGAGTCAAGTATTGGACAATACTACACATATATACTTGTTACTACACTATCATGACACCAGAGTCAAGTATTGGACAATACTACACATATATACTTGTTACTACACTATCACAACACCAGAGTCAAGTACTGGACAATACTACACATATATACTTGTTACTACACTATCACAACACCAGAGTCAAGTACTGCACAATACTACTCACATATATACTTGTTACTACACTATCACAACACCAGAGTCAAGTACTGGACAATACTACACATATATACTTGTTACTACACTATCATAACACCAGAGTCAAGTACTGGACAATACTACACATATATACTTGTTACTACACTATCACAACACCAGAGTCAAGTACTGCACAATACTACACATATATACTTGTTACTACACTATCATAACACCAGAGTCAAGTACTGGACAATACTACACATATATACTTGTTACTACACTATCATAACACCAGAGTCAAGTACTGGACAATACTACACATATATACTTGTTACTACACTATCACAACACCAGAGTCAAGTACTGGACAATACTACACATTTATACTTGTTACTACACTATAACAACACCAGAGTCAAGTACTGGACAATACTACACATATATCTTTGTTACTATAGTATCACTATAAATCATATGGTTGACCTAGTATTATACACATAATATCAAAAATTGAAAATATATATTTTTTGAACAGCAAACTACAAAATATTTTGTCAAATATATTAATTAGCTTATCAGAAAGTATGACATTTGTAAAAGTATACAGTAAGTATACAGTATTTTTTGTTATGTGTTACTAATTGAAAGATGAATCTTTGATAACATCAGATATTATCAATATATAGATATTAATGCTAAAAGTAAGAAGGAAACATCTTTGAAGAGGAAAACAGTGAGAACACCGAGGGGCAAAGAGACATGCGACCCAGACCCCGCCTCTCCACACACACACACACACACACACACACTCACACACACACACACTCACACACACACACACACACACACACGCACACACACGCACACACACACACTCGCCCCCACGCACTGAGCGAGCGGGCAGTTGCAGTCCAGTGGAGCGGCACAGGGCGACGGGAAGCGAAGGGGGGAGGCTTGGAGGAGGAGGGGGAGCGAAGCGAGTGTTAGAGGCGGCAGGGGGGCGAGGGGGAGGCGAGGGGGAGGCGAGGGAGGAGGCGGGGGGCGCCGGGGCGGCACTGGAAGGTCAGTAGCGGCGCAATCAAGCGTGTCAGCGTGCCTCACTCTCCCCTCGCCTCCCCCTCGCCTCCCCCTCGCCCCCCCCTCTGTTTGGATTGAACCACAGAGAGACCACAGGGGGGGAGCTGGACTCTGACGACAGGTAACACATCTCAGCAGACGCTCGAGCCTCGTCGTCTCAACGTGATGTTTCTTCCGTTTTTAGTCTCGTTTAACATTTATTCTGAGCTTCAGCTTCCTTGTTATCAAGGAGCCTCAACTGAAAGTTAAAGTAATATATGTCAACAAAACAGACTTTATGATGAGAACACTCGTGATACAAAGGTTATAAAGCAGTAATAGAATATAATATAAATGAATGTTTAGAACCACTAATGTGGTCTAGAGACTGATTAAAGCCAAACAAGGTCTCGACAACTTTCACGAACAAAACACGTTCGTCAGCATCAGGTCACGAAGAAGCCGATAGTTCATAACAAACCAACAAACATGAAGAATATGACCATCAAAAATATAATAGATTGATTTGAAATTCTAATTGAAAACAACAGAAAACAAAAAGTTCCACAGGCTTCTAAATCATTGGCTATTCTGTTACCATAGCAACGTGGCAAAGTTAGCTCTGACAGACAAACATCACGGCAGGTGTGGATTCATTCAGACCCGCGTTAGAAGTCGATCACACAAGAGCAGGAACGAACACAGAGTATGATTTAAACATTAAATCTTTCATTTCTCTGTGTTTGATCCTTCAACACGTCACATGTTTCTCTTCATGATCTTTCATCCATCCATGGACGGGCCACACCTGACACAGGATCCAAGGACCTTCAACTGAAGCGTCCAAACACCTGTAGGTCACGTGACGCGCGGCGCCGGAGGACGCCGGCACACCTTGGCGGCGGATCATTAGCGATCAATCCGCTTTAATTGCAGAGCGAGAAGATCAACGGCGACGTGCCGCCGGTGACGACGATTCACTTCAGACGGTACCGACCCGTCGCTCACGTGCTGACGCCACACATTCTGTGAGAGCGGCAGGTGAAGCGTCTTCTCGCCAGCTGCACTTCTTTCTTTTTTTTACCATCACTTTTGCCCGACGCCTGTAGCCAAACAAGATCACTCAAAGTTCAGCCGTCAAACTTTCAAAATATATGTCTGCATGAGGCAGTTTGTGTCAGTAGCCTGGATCCCAGTGTGTGTGTGTGAGTGTGTGTGTGTGTGAGTGTGTGTGTGTGTGTGTGTGTGAGAGAGAGAGAGGGGGTGGTACCGAGTTCTGGCCGCCTCGAGGGAAGTCAGAGGAGACGCCAGTAGAGGCCGAGCAAGTCCTGTTACCTTCCCTCCTCCAGCTCACCCTCACTGCTTCACGCGTGTGTGTGAGTGCGTGTCGGGTTGTGTGTGTGTGTGTGTGTGTGTGTGAGTGTGTGTCGGGTTGTGCGTGCGTGTGTGTGTAGAAGCGTCACAGTGGTATTCACTTGGCGGTTGAGGCTTCGACACCAGACGCAGGAGAGTCAAGAAGAAGGAGGGAGCCGAGGCTAGAACAACAACCTCAAGGCTCTCATATCCCTGCTTACGTCAATAAAGCTCAGCGCCGTCACGGCCGCTATTGAAGTCGAAGCGAACAAGCTGCAACAAGCCAAGAGTCAATCACACAAACATGCTGCGATGCAAGCGTCCGTTACTGCGGCCCGGCTCGGACCAGGCGCTGATCCCGTGGGTGCCTGGACCTCAATGTCAAGCGCTAATATTTTCCAGTGCATGTTCGCGACGCTTCTCTCACTCCTGCTTCAAGGCGAGATGTTTGCTTCCATTTGTTTAGTTTACATTAGTTTCCGTCGAGACAGAAGTTTTTCCAGAGAAAACTAGTGGACGGGTCAGGGTCAGCGTTCCTGCCCAATCCACCAGACAAAGGTCAAGTGTTCCGTCCCTAGAATCTGATCCACGACTGAGTCGACCCTGGAGCTGTCGACATGTCTGGTGGTTCTTCAGGAAACTACTGGTCAAACTTTACGTGAACTTGATCAATTATCAGGTTCAAATGTTGACTTGTTTGGATCAGAGGTCACGACCTCGGACTGGTTATATTCACGGACCGACCTTCAGATAAAAAAAGTTTAAATAAATCCTATAGTTTGTGTTTCACTCATTCATTGTTTTAACAAACCGAACTGAAACCACCACCTTGAGTCACAGGCTCATGTTAAGTCATCAGTAGAACCAATAATAATGATCAGTTCTCTCTGTGCATCACAGCTGCTGACCTGCGATCGAACATCATCTCAGCGTCGCCTTGTTTACGTTTCAACAGATCAGGACGAGCGTCTAAGCTTTCAAGTAATTCCATTTGGCCGAACCCCAACGTAAAGATCTTCTTTCTCCGCTGTCGCCAGGTTAACCTGTATCACTCAAACACCTCCGGCTTACGCCGGCGCCGGCCCCTCGTGCCGCACACACCCATGACGGACGCCTCGCCCAGTCGCCCCGTAAGCCTCTTACAACCTTCCCTCAAGATTAGGGCTCGCGAGCGACAACAGATGCGCTCCGTGGCGATAAAACACACACACTCGTGACCCCGTGCACCTGTGTGAACACATTTGGCGAGCGCACGTACGCGCTCGCAGGCGTGATGCTGTAATTACGGCACACCTGCGAGGCCCCGGGGTTTGGCAGCGGGCCCCCGGCCGAGCCCCGCGGGGGAGGGAGTGGGCGAGTTCATCCGTCAGGTGAGGAAGCCGACGAAACGGAAGACTCTGACTAACCACGCGTGACGTGGCCACGGCGGACATCCATGTCTGAGCACAAAAGGCTGCTTGATGGACGGCGCCCGGCGAGAGGCCGGGAAACGGATTTGATATTCACGCTGAGAAAAATTATCGTCAAAGTTGACACGTGTGCCTGTGGGGTCGTCACGTCAAGGTCAGACAGGATCGTACGACACGTAGGGAAAACGAAGCAGCATTCAAACGCTAGAACACGTGGATAACGTGTCAAATTCAGTTTGATGAACCGGGTTTGTACGGTTCTAGTACAGATATTTGCATCAATGTGCATTAAAACACTAACAGTTTTGAATAAATTGCTATATTTATGAGATGTTCTTCAGGTCAATGAATCCTTGTGGTGCTGCTCTGTTGTTAGCATGTGGCTAACGTAGCTTCATTCAACCAAACAGGAAGTGCAGGATGATAATGTGTCGAACCGTGTCGTCGTAAACCTCGTAAACATCGTGTCGTCGTTTAACTCAGAGTTCAGGGAGGAGATGAAAACTCACCACTGGAGACGATATCCGACAGCCGGGACAGTCGCAGATGGGAGGATGCACCTGTAAGATTCCTTTGGACATGAGAGTCTTCAGACTTTTCCCTGCAACCAAAAGAAAAGAAGTTCCGTCAGTTTGTTGTTTCATCTCCAGACCACGTGGAGACAAAGTCAACAGAACTCGGTGACTCTGTGTGTGCGTGTGCGTGTCTGTGTGTGTGTGTGTGTGGACGTGTGTGTGTGTGTGTGTGTGTGTGGACGTCCTCGACTCTGACTGGAGCCTGATGTCGTCCGTCTGCACCCATCACTTTAAAATACTATTTGGATGCATTTTCTTGTCCTGGGGGGCGACACACACAGACAGACACACAGACACACACACACACACACACACACAGACACACACACACAAACACACACGCACACACACACACCCCTGACACGTCTCCTCTGACTCACTGACCTTGAATGTGTGAATTGAGAGGTAAACACCACAACAAACAACACAAAAACAACATCTTGTTTGACACTAGTCTAGAGTTAAATATTGACATTAAATAATCACGTTAAAAACACATGATGGTCCGAATTTAAAGATTAAAATAAAGAGTATCTTGTGACCAAAAACGCACTTAAATCATAAAAATCATTGAACAGGTGATGATCAAGATTGAGATCAGATGTTTAATAATAATGTCTATATTTTCTTGTTATTTTCTAACAGCCTCGTCATTAATGGTCTTCAAATTATTTCCTCACTTTATAAAAGTGTGAAAACAAAGAGTTGTCATCAAGAGCAACAACGTCCATGAGTTCTTCACACCAATCCTCGTCCGTTTGTATCAACATCCTTGTCACACTAAACAACATTCAGTTAAAAGTACACATTAAACGCACATCCAGCCTCAAACTGACTCTGCTCACAGAGAAAAGTTCTACTCGTCACGAGGTTCTAAAGCATCAACACCTCAGACGTCCAGCAACAAAGTGAAGCTTCAAACAAAAACAAATTAAAAACAAACTTCGTGACGCCATTAACGTCACAGACTCGCTGCGTAAAAGTGTCCAAAGTTCCCCATCCATCTCGTCCTTATCATCCAAACATGTCGTCCCTTCGGTTCCGGTCCATTTCTAACATCACGGTAGATTCGTGTCAGTCAAACGTCTTTCCTGACGCAGAACCCGCTTCTCGTCGAAGCCCGGTTCGGTCCACTGAGGGTCTTACCTTTGTGTCGTATACTCCGCTTCCAGTCCTTGGCGGTCTCTCTGCCGCTGACGAACTGGAACTCGTTGGGTGTGAGCCACTCGCCCTGGTACTTGATGGACGGACCTTTACTTCCCTGACACAGTTTGTTGATGTAGAGCAGAGCCTTGTTCTCGCCGCACTCCACCTCGATGCACGGCTCCCCGCCGTCGAAGAAGGGCTGGAAGTCCGGGATGGAGGAGAAGCGCTCGAGCAGGAGGTCGTCCTGGTGCTGGAGGTGCTGGTGCTGCAGAGGGTCGTGGAGCCCCAGGTACGCGCGGTGATGGGCGAACATGTGCTCGTAGGGCGGCGGGTGCGGGGTCACCACGGGGATCGCGCTGGCATTTAAAGGGGCCAAGTATTCGGACGCGTTGAAGGCGGTCAGCGCCATGTCGTCTCCGTCCAGACGCTCCTTCTTGATGGCGGGCATGTTCGTGGAGCGCCGGTCGCAAGTGAGGAGGTCCTGTGCGCGCGCGGCTGAGCCAGACTTGGAGACGCGTCGCTCACGCAGAGCCCCTGTGTCGCCGGGAGACGGCGGTCTGCTGAAGTTGCCGGGTAGAATCCCATTCACAGGAGTGAGCAGCTCAGAGCTGCGGCGCGTCCACCTCCCACATCGAAGCACGTCCGTTAAGACCTGCTGAGCCCGGACGTGAGGAGACGACCTGTGGCGAGCATTACCTCAGGGTTCTGCGCCTTTCGGGAAATAAGAGCAGCTTCTTAAAATAGAAACACTTTCAAGCGTCAACTCTCTCGAGGGTTTGACTCGGAATATGACGCGCAACTTTGTTCAACGACGTTTTAATTGTTTGTCACGGAGAATAAAAATGAGAAAAACGAGCTTAAAACACAAGTTTCATGTTCCTTCTTTGTGTTCGGGACACGTTGGAGTTTGTTTGGAACATCCGTGTCGCTCGAGTCCCCCTGAAGTTCACAGACTCAGACCAAACAAGATCTGCGGCTCCAAGTCTTGGCCCATTTAAAGAGGAGCCTCGCGAGAGCCAGCAGCTCAGGGGGGCTCCGAGGGCCGACAGCAGCGACACCTATCAGCGACCAGTGTACTCACTAAAAACATAAATACAATAGTACTCGATACTGGTTACCAATAGATTACTCGCAACAATGTTTGAATCTAACGTCATTATGTAAGGAATTTAAAATGATGTTGCAGGTATCTTATGGTTATTTTATAACTGTATACATTCAACTGTGTATTTAAATAAAACAGATTCTTGACCAGACTTTTAGGTTTAACTCGTTAAAATAGCAACAAGTAAGAAGAAGTTAAAAATCTAATTTAATACGACAGTAGAAAGTGAAGCACCAACAAGAGCTGATGAAACCTAACTGTCTGGGAAATTGCCTGCTTTAGAGCTTGGCTCCAGCAAGGGTTTGACTGATGTCACTAATAGAAACAGTGTCTTTGAAATAGCCAGCAGATGTTATAGAGTTATATGTTAAACTGTAGGATATGAATGTTAAACTAGTATAAAAACACTGTAATACAGTGTCAAGGAAACTATAAACACACACTAACACACACCTAAACAAACACACACTAACAAACACACACCTTCACAAACACACACTAACAAACACATACACACACATCTTCACAAACACACATTAACAAACACCTAAACAAACACACACACACACACCTTCACAAACACACACTAACAAATACCTTCACAAACACACACTATCAAACACCTAAACAAACACAGACTAACAAACGCACACTAACAAACACACACACACACACATTCACAAACACACATCTTTTCAAACACACAAACACACACCTTCACAACACACACTAACAAACTAACACACGCACACCTTCACAAACACACACGAACAAACACACACACACCTTCACAAACACACACTCACAAACCAACAAAAAGACACATTAGCAAACACACAAACATGCACAACTGCATAAATACACATTAACAAATACCCACACTAACACACACACCAACGAACACACACACACCTTCACAAACACACACTAACAAACACATACACACCCTCACAAACACACGCACCAACAAAAAGACACATTAACAAACACACATGCACACCTGCATAAATACACACTAACAAACACAAAGGCACACCTGCATAAACACACACACTAGCACGCACTAACACACACGTACTACAACACGCGTGTATACAAAACAAAGTAAAGGCGTTGAATAAACGTTTCCTAGAGCAGCACACGCAGGTTTTCTCTTCACACATTCTCTCAACAGGAAATGTTCCCCTGAGCTCCCGGAGCTCACAAGCAGGACCACATCTGACCCCCATCAGTGGAGAACCACCCAGGTGGATCTACCACCAACACATGGAATAGCCATCCCGGCAGCAGAGGTGGGGTCCAGAGTGCCGTGTGTCAGGGGCCTATAAATCAGGCCAAACTGCCTCTGACACACACAGGAAGGAGGCTCGCCACACCGCAGGGCGGAAGCGGTGCACGGGAAGGCCAGAGACCACAGCCCGGCCAGAGACGGCAGCCAGAACCGAGCAGGCAAAACACACGGCAGACATTTACAAAAACACACGCCAGCGACCTCAACGATGACGGACTGGAGTTTGGCGAGCGTTCTTCTTGGAACAGAGAGCTTGTAATGTCTGAGGGGAATGTGGAATAAAACAGGTTGTGAATCATGAATAGACACTGACTTCACACTCGCAGCTGCAGGACCAGGAACCTGAGTCTAGTTCAGAGAACGGATCATAAGTCCTGCGCAGCAGATGCAAGTCGAGAAATCATGTCCAAATAATGTCAACTTGTTCAATAAACCTGAGCCAGTCAATCTTCATTTTGCACTTTTTCTTGACAACAGTCGGTTCATTACTTGGAGTCAGAAATAAAGTCAGAATTTGCTCAAAACCATAAACTACATTTTAATAATATATAGATCTTTAGAAGCCAATGTTTTCATCTCATTGACTTCAAGGGAAATAAGCATCAATCTGAACTATTTTTCAGATCATATGCTGTAAATATGACAAGAATCTGAAGTACTTTAGTGTCGTCTTCTAACTATTATATACTACTATTATATATATAAGATATTATACATCTATGATGGTAACAAATTCATGATATTCTCTGAGAAAAAGAGACGTGAAGCTCTGCAGGTCTCTTCAAATAAAGATCTGTTTATGTTTTATAACACATTCAACCAACTTAATATGAAATATGATGATGCAGTAAATATGACATTTTATCAAAATAAAGTATCAAATGAGTTAATACGCATCCAAATATTAGCAGATAAACATCCCTCACTTGAATAAAAACACACCTAGACCTGCACAAAAGATGAACTAAGAAGGTTTATTGAATTATAATAATCAAAGCAGAGATTAGAGCGGAAATAAATGACAACAACAACAAAAGACAAATATGTTATCGAAGAAAACTTTATATTTTCTCACTTTTAAAGATATAAGACTGCGATTGAAATGTATTTACCAGTCGTGGTGGAATAATTTCACAAATATTTTCCATTTAAATTCTATTAACCAAAAACCATTTACCATAAACATGGCACAAATGAGTTGCTGACATTTAAGATGACGTTTGCTCACCTGTTCTAGAAACTAGAGCGCAACATTACAGAAGAGAACTTTCTTGTCATTTAAATGTCTTGATGGAAACTGTGTTTATGAATACACACTCGGGGTGACACTGGTGGAAGAGCCCACATGAAACTCATGCAGGGACCACCCTGCCCACGCACCCCCACGCCTTGACTCATGACACTTGTCACAGAGGGATTCCCCACAATTACAAAATGGAAAAACTTTTCTTTTTTTTTTTCCATCACACACCATTTTCTGCATGGTTCGGTTATTATTAGAAACGTTGATGTTTACAGAGAAGGTTTCATGACATTAACTACGTTGACGCTTCTCTTGGTTCAAACTCACAACAACGATCGCTCTAAAAAGGGAAACATTCTTTTGTTTCTTCTGAGACACAAAGAGTCAGAAGGTTCCACCAGGATGTGTCGGCGCTGAGATCCAGTGTTTCCGCCTCAGCTTCCTGTCCGTCCCTCACTGATCTCCCTGCCGCGGCCCCCGCCTCTGCGCCGGCGTTGGCAGCGGCCCCGGAGCCGCAGCACTGCCGGCGGGGGAGAGAAGTAATAAATAACCCGGGGAGAGAGCGGAGACCGCCGGGCGGTGCACAGTCTGACCTGACAAATACTCACTGGAAAACCATCAGAGGGAGCGAGAGCCCACCCCCAGCGCTTGGAGCCAGTCTCTGAGACATGAGCTGCAAAATATATAGGCCTGGCCGAGCTGGAAAAAGAAAGAGAGACAGAAGCGTCTCCGTCTCTCCTCCTGTCAGCGTCCAGACACCGCCGGAGACACGGCCAGGCCAGTCTAATTAACTATTTAAAGCCCGGTGTAAATTCTTCTGAAGAATTCCACTCGTCCGGGTCCTGAACGCGCGGAATGGAACTGATGAGAAGAAGGAAGTCAAGATGGATAACTTGAGAAAAAGTGTTTATGTTGGATGTGTAAAAGTTTATGAGCTACATGGATTCCATATTCTTCCAGGTGTCTCCTGCACAGAAAGACCAAACAGGAAGCTCCATGAAGTCCATCAAAACAAGGGATGAAGAGCTGGTGGAGCCAAAGCTTGTGGAGAGATATTTGGACACGACTTCCACAGCTGCGACAATATATGCGAGGAAGATGATATCTAATCTTCTCAAGTCCACAACCGTCTCTGTTGTCCTCACATTAGTATCTCTTCACTGTGCTCACATACGCCACCTGCTGTCAGGGCTCTGCCTCCACCAGGGCAGCATCAGTCCTATCTTTACAGGGTGAACAGGAGGGGGCTCAGCACACGGCCCTTTAGATTCGGGAGGCTGGAGGAGAATACCACGTCCATGACGTCGTCTTTTCTTTATTAAACTATATTATTATTAATAAATACCAGAGAAAAAGCAGAGACCTGGTGGTTGAGAATAATAATTAGTGTTTTGTTTGTTTGTTTGTTTGCAGAAGGATCTGCAATGGTTTCACAGCTGAGCTGAAACTGCTTCAAAACAGCCTAGAGTGTGACACGTTCGACAAAACCTCAACCGTCGAAGGGCGAACAGTCCAAGAGTCGTCAGAGTAACATTAGACTTTGCAGGGGGGGGGGGTGCTGTCGTGCCGGCGTCGTGCTTCCCCCCGAGGATCTGGGGGGTCAGGCGGCTGTCTGTGATCCCACACAGCGGCTCTTCCACATGGGATTTATTTTCTTGCTGGATGGGCAGACAAGCGGCCCAAGAGGATTCTCATTTTAGACCAGCGTCGGTAGCTGTCAACGCTGGACGACAGAGGCGAGCGGACACCCGACCCGAGTATCCTCCCTCAACACTCCCCTTTAGCCCCTCGTCCTCCCTCTCCACACACACACACATGCGTGCATACACGCACGCACACACACACACACACACTGACTCAGATTCTACTCGCTCATTTTCAAACCGTTACCAGGGTTTTAATGATGATAACAACATCTTGTGACGAACACAAACTCTCAGCCGACGCAGGATCAGGTCCATGTGGCTAAAATAAAAGCACATCTTCCTTCTTTCCTCTCGTGAGGCGTTAATAATTTGTGTAGTAAAAGGCACGCTTGCCTCCCTGAGTTTGTGGGAGTTGTTGGCACGATATTCCTCGCCATATTTGTGAGGCAGGAATAGAGTGAATTATTTCTTCTCTGCGATCTATTTTTCAAGTGTTTGACTAGTAACAACAGCCGTGCATCATCTTCAGGTGTGTTTTCAAACAGCTGGAGCCAATAAAAACTTAGATTTGAGGATTAAGCAAGAGTTGAGTCTAGAAACAGTAAAATGTAGCGACTACAAACAAACAGATGTACTTGTGATCGAAGAAGCTTCATTCGTTATCTTTAACTTGAGCGACGACACCAGGAAAACTGAGAAGCCAAACAGTTCACGATCAACACAAAATCTGGTGAAACACAAGCGTCGAGAGAAGCAGTCGGAGCTCACAAAGCTACTATTGATTTTCCTCTCCTGTGTGATGTGAAACCAGCAATCAGCAGTGCGCTCCGAAATAGCCTGAAACGGCAGACGAGACGTCGATGAGTCGCCAACACATTTCAATTAGCTCGCCGCCCTGGACGATCTCTCCCCCGGGGCAGAGAGCGCCGACCGTCAGGAACGCCCACGTCCGGGCAGTCGACTCCTGCGAGTCGCACCAGAAAAACCCAGAGACTACACCAGATCCCAGCAACTCAAGCGACTTCATGTACCACGAGTGTTTCTTGTGAAGCTACGGTCCGTCAAAGTCTGCCTCCATTATTTATGCATCTCTCGTCAGTCCCATGAATCCAAGGGAAGGCGTTGTGACCGGGCCTGACTTCGTCATCCTCTTGAAATATCCGTAGCTCGGATTTCGAAGAGGAAGGTGTTACCATGGATGCATCGGAAGAGAAGTCGCCGAATCAATGAGCTCGTGGCTTTTTCCACAGGAGCAGAAATCAAACCATCTCCTCGATCAAACAAACTTTCTCGAGCATTTTAGAGACTTAAAGGATAAAAGTGTAGTAGAGTCGTGTGTGTGTGTGCGTGTGTGTGTGTGTGTGTGTGTGTGCATGTGTGTGTGTGTGTGTGTGTGCATGTGTGTGTGCTGCTCATGGGATCAAGGGTTACAGGCGAGGAGCGAGCCACAGCGACAGCTCCTCGTGCTCCTCCCTCCTCGTCTCTCATGCCCCTCTGGCCTTTTGCTCCCCGCCTGGCTGGCAGCTCGGCGTCAGGCAACACACCACAGGATCTGGCCTCGCTAGACCCTCCCCCACGACACAGCGCCGCTCGCTGCACTCCCGCCTCCCCCGCCTGCCCTTGTTCTGGGCCGATCGATGCAGCTCTTCGCCTTTCATCTGACCAGAGCTTTGGAGGAGCCGCACTTCCTGAAGAAAACCCAATACAGCACTCCCTCATCCTCTCAGTGTGTGTGTGTGTGTGTGTGTGTGTGTGTGTGTGTGTGTGTGTGTGTGTGTGTGTGTGTGTGTGTGTGTGTGTGTGTGTGTGTGTGTGTGTGTGTGTGTGTATCCGTGTGCGAGTGTGCGTGCAAACATGCGAGCGGGCGGGCTCTTGTGTTCCCGAAAGAGAACGTGTGACTGGCCGGAAAGTGTTGGATCCGAGCAGTGACAAATCCACTTGAAAAACATGATGTAATTGTTTTGGAAATAAATGTCACATGACTCGTCACATGAACGACAGAGGACGAGTTAGAAAAAAGCGACTGAAAATGCATTTAAAAAATGTTTCAATCATTTTTTTCAAACTAAATATAACACAAAAATTAAGGTTTGTGTTTGAACGATGTCTTTGTTGTTACAATAATTCTTATAGCGTTAAAAATCCTTTTATTATTGTTTTATTCACAGGAACATGCATTATTGGTGCGAGCAGTTTATCCAAGTATCTGTGACACATTTTCTTATTTAAACAGTTTATTCTGCCGTTAACACCTTTCATTATATCTATATATTGTTTTTTATTTTAGCTTCCGATAACCAGGTTCTGTCAATCAAATAAAATGATGAAAACAGAAGAAGAAATAATCTAACAAACATACATTTCCTAACTTTATGTATTATGTTAACTTTGCTATAAAGGTTCAGTTCACCTCTGAAAATGCATTTTTATTTTATTTTTGACCTTTATCTTTACTAGTGCTGTCAGGACAGAAACAAAATAGCAAATAATTAATGACGGTCTCTAAATATTAATCAAATAAACATACAATTTTAATCTAGCCTAAAGTTTCCTAAAGTTTATGAATCCATTATTTGCTACAGAAGAAGAAGTGTCTGCGTCACAACAACTTCATGAAGTTATAGTCGTTGATATTCTTCTATGTTTGAGACAAAGTGTTGCAACTTTCACTTTGACCTGCAGGGCTGAATATTCTTCTTTCGTGCTCAGCGTTGACAAATACAAATAAAACATCAGGTTTATATAAAGTGCTGCAGGTGAACACATGAAAACATTTGTATGAATTCATGACCCATCATGTCAGGATGGGACCATTGTTTAGATCTTTGTGCTCATGATGACCATGAACAACAGCAGTTTAGTTTGTTCGCAGCAAAACATCGTCTCAAAACTCATATTGTTCATAATATCTTGAAATAAACAGGAGCTTCTCAGGGCAGAGAATGTATTCAATAGATTGACTCCTTGAATCTCTGCTCAACACCGTCCAGTTGGAGAGTCTCGACTCAAACATTGTTTGTTTGTATACAGGAGTCCTGACTTCCTGCAGAACTCACGGACTGGACCTCATTACTCTGCGTCCAGGCGGAGGAAGGAGAGGCAGCTCTGATCAGATGGAGGTCAGGTGAAGAAAGTACCTCCCGAGAAGAAACTTCAGACACATGTGAACATAGTTGTTGATGAAACATCCATGACTTTGTGCTTGTTTGGTTGTGAAGGAAATCATCTGTGCGTGGATCCACAGTCATGACAAGCAAATGAACAACAAAAAACATGTTCCTGGAAGTGAAGACTCATCCTGTTGACACGTCAGATCATTACAATCGGAGGTTCCATCAATATCAAACCATCATCTGCTGCGTCAACACGAAAACCTGCTGAACCGACGGTGAAAATGACCATCCATGGACGGAAGTTTCACGCCGAGACCAACAAGAATAACAAATCTGTTCACCAGCGAAACATCAAACGAGCAACAACACAGGATGTTGTTTCAAGAGATGTTTAGTCTGTCCAGGAAAGCACAACAACTTTTGTTGTTCCGCCACATTCAGGACGCTCAACCGTCCGCTGGACGTTCTCGCCCGAGACAACGTCTCACACACTTGCCAAGTCTTCGGAGCTGAAGAGCTGCTCTCGGAAGGTTCTGTGTAAACTAAACTAGCGACGACGAACTGATTAGTATGTTGTCCTGGTGGAAACATCTGGACGACACAGCAGGAACGAAGAGGAAACAAATGCTTAATCCAGCCTGATGGTACCAAATGTGACCCAATGGTGGAGAAAGAAACGTATGATCAACAACATCAACTCACACAGTGTATAGATAAACGGTGACTTTGGACCATCTGAACTGGAATTTAATTTTACTCCTCAATAAGTTGAAATAAGAATCATGTTCCATGCATTAGAACAACAAGACAGTTGTGGGAGTTCATGTTATGGAAATATAAATGAAAAATATTCTATATTTGAACATTTCTCTTGAAATAACTGTCGCACTATTGGATGAAGACGCTGCGTGTCAACAGTAGACTCGGCTGAACATCTGCTTCCAGTTACGGACGTCGTTCGTAAGGAAAAGATCCGGTGGTTCTGGCAGCGTAACTTGGCAGGTAGATGAAGTGAGACTCGCGCCGGCTAACGTGGACTTGATTAATACAACGAGGAACGCGAATGAAAACAAGGCCATAAATCAGCCGTCGGGCCTCTGTGCTAATTGTAATTGAAATTAATTTGTCTGGGCTGGAGCTCCGGGAACGACAATTGCTATTGACCAGTCGGGCTCCGGTGGGCCGAGGGAGACGAAACAAGCGACATGACAACATCAGGATCAATTTGTTATCGTCTGTGTTAGCAGAGCTTGATGTTCTCTCTGGTTCTGAAGGCTCTTGAACAACGTGGAGCACGTATGACGTATCAGTCCTATCTTTACAGGGTGAACACATCCACGGAGAACCTCAACATGATCACGTGTCATCATGTATGACGTACGATCACATCCACTGAGAACCTCAACAGATGATCACGTGTCATCATGTATGACGTACGATCACATCCACAGAGAACCTCAACAGATGATCACGTGTCATCATGTATGACGTATGATCACATCCACGGAGAACCTCAACAGATGATCACGTGTCATCATGTATGACGTACGATCACATCCACAGAGAACCTCAACAGATGATCACGTGTCATCATGTATGACGTATGATCACATCCACGGAGAACCTCAACAGATGATCACGTGTCATCATGTATGACGTACGATCACATCCACGGAGAACCTCAACAGATGATCACGTGTCATCATGTATGACGTATGATCACATCCACGGAGAACCTCAACAGATGATCACGTGTCATCATGTATGACGTATGATCACATCCACGGAGAACCTCAACAGATGATCACGTGTCATCATGTATGACGTACGATCACATCCACGGAGAACCTCAACAGATGATCACTATCATCATGTATGACGTACGATCACATCCACAGAGAACCTCAACAGATGATCACGTGTCATCATGTATGACGTACGATCACATCCACAGAGAACCTCAACAGATGATCACGTGTCATCACGTATGACGTACGATCACATCCACAGAGAACCTCAACAGATCACGTGTCATCACGTATGACGTACGATCACATCCACAGAAAACCTCAACAGATGATCACGTGTCATCACGTATGACGTACGATCACATCCACAGAGAACCTCAACAGATGATCACGTGTCATCATGTATGACGTACGATCACATCCACAGAGAACCTCAACAGATGATCACGTGTCATCATGTATGACGTATGATCACATCCACAGAAAACCTCAACAGATGATCACGTGTCATCACGTATGACGTACGATCACATCCACAGAGAACCTCAACAGATGATCACGTGTCATCATGTATGACGTATGATCACATCCACGGAGAACCTCAACAGATGATCACGTGTCATCATGTATGACGTACGATCACATCCACAGAGAACCTCAACAGATGATCACGTGTCATCATGTATGACGTATGATCACATCCACGGAGAACCTCAACAGATGATCACGTGTCATCATGTATGACGTACGATCACATCCACGGAGAACCTCAACAGATGATCACGTGTCATCATGTATGACGTATGATCACATCCACGGAGAACCTCAACAGATGATCACGTGTCATCATGTATGACGTATGATCACATCCACGGAGAACCTCAACAGATGATCACGTGTCATCATGTATGACGTACGATCACATCCACGGAGAACCTCAACAGATGATCACTATCATCATGTATGACGTACGATCACATCCACAGAGAACCTCAACAGATGATCACGTGTCATCATGTATGACGTACGATCACATCCACAGAGAACCTCAACAGATGATCACGTGTCATCACGTATGACGTACGATCACATCCACAGAGAACCTCAACAGATCACGTGTCATCACGTATGACGTACGATCACATCCACAGAAAACCTCAACAGATGATCACGTGTCATCACGTATGACGTACGATCACATCCACAGAGAACCTCAACAGATGATCACGTGTCATCATGTATGACGTACGATCACATCCACAGAGAACCTCAACAGATGATCACGTGTCATCATGTATGACGTATGATCACATCCACAGAAAACCTCAACAGATGATCACGTGTCATCACGTATGACGTACGATCACATCCACAGAGAACCTCAACAGGTGATCACGTGTCATCACGTATGACGTACGATCACATCCACAGAGAACCTCAACAGATGATCACGTGTCATCATGTATGACGTACGATCACATCCACAGAGAACCTCAACAGGTCATCACGTATGACGTACGATCACATCCACAGAGAACCTCAACAGATGATCACGTGTCATCACGTATGACGTACGATCACATCCACAGAGAACCTCAACAGATGATCACGTGTCATCACGTATGACGTACGATCACATCCACAGAGAACCTCAACAGATGATCACGTGTCATCATGTATGACGTACGATCACATCCACGGAGAACCTCAACAGATGATCACGTGTCATCATGTATGACGTATGATCACATCCACGGAGAACCTCAACAGATGATCACGTGTCATCACGTATGACGTATGATCACATCCACGGAGAACCTCAACAGATGATCACGTGTCATCATGTATGACGTACGATCACATCCACGGAGAACCTCAACAGATGATCACGTGTCATCATGTATGACGTATGATCACATCCACGGAGAACCTCAACAGATGATCACGTGTCATCATGTATGACGTATGATCACATCCACGGAGAACCTCAACAGATGATCACGTGTCATCATGTATGATGTATGATCACATCCACAGAGAACCTCAACAGATGATCACGTGTCATCATGTATGACGTACGATCACATCCACGGAGAACCTCAACAGATGATCACGTGTCATCACGTATGACGTACGATCACATCCACAGAGAACCTCAACAGACGATCACGTGTCATCATGTATGACGTACGATCACATCCACAGAGAACCTCAACAGATGATCACGTGTCATCACGTATGACGTACGATCACATCCACAGAGAACCTCAACAGATGATCACGTGTCATCACGTATGACGTACTATCACATCCACAGAGAACCTCAACAGATGATCACGTGTCATCACGTATGACGTACGATCACATCCACAGAGAACCTCAACAGATGATCACGTGTCATCATGTATGACGTACGATCACATCCACAGAGAACCTCAACAGATGATCACGTGTCATCATGTATGACGTACGATCACATCCACAGAGAACCTCAACAGATGATCACGTGTCATCATGTATGACGTATGATCACATCCACGGAGAACCTCAACAGATGATCACGTGTCATCATGTATGACGTACGATCACATCCACGGAGAACCTCAACAGATGATCACGTGTCATCATGTATGACGTATGATCACATCCACGGAGAACCTCAACAGATGATCACGTGTCATCATGTATGACGTACGATCACATCAACGGAGAACCTCAACAGATGATCACGTGTCATCATGTATGACGTACGATCAGATCCACGGAGAACCTCAACAGATGATCACGTGTCATCATGTATGACGTACGATCACATCCACAGAGAACCTCAACAGATGATCACGTGTCATCATGTATGACGTACGATCACATCCACGGAGAACCTCAACAGATGATCGTCTCATCATCGAGGACGAGAAAAGCTTCATGAACGTACGTCAGAACTATCATGGAAATATCATGAGAATGAAAGTCAGGTTGAGGTGAAGACGACCAGATGTCTTCTGTGTTCTCAGGGACTCATGGATTATTAAGGACATGTGAAGTTCAACCCATCGTTCATCTCAACTGCTACTGTTTTGATTCAATTATATTTGAGTGTTTTCTTGTTAACAACGAGTACTACTATGTAATCAAAGCAAGAATGAAATGGAGTGACGTACTGGTGAGAGGACTGAGGATGAGAGGATACAGTCACTCCAGCAGCTTTTAAAGTGGATTTTTGGACATGTTTTCGTTCCAAATGATATGTTTTTAATTCAGATTCAAGCAGTGGTAGAAACAGAAGATGTTTATGGGATGATATTGCTCAACGTTCAAAGTAGAATTAGCCTTGAATGAAATAAATACGTTCCGTGATGAGCACCCAGTGTCTTCGTGGCTTCACCCTCAGTGGGATTAGATCTAATAGCTTCTCCCCCGCGAGGCTGCAGATATCATCTCAGTCCTGCTGCAGGAAAACAACATCCGGTTCCATTCATACTCAGAGGAATAGATCCATCAAGACGCTGCTAAACAACACCTTAGTTATCATGACTGTGAGATAACAAGCAGCACGAGCTGGAACTATGTTGAGCAGTACATGTGTGTAAGTACTGCATTACATGTGTGTCAGTACTGCAATACATGTGTGTCAGTACTGCATTACATGTGTGTCAGTACTGCATTACATGTGTGTGAGTACATGTGTGTGGGTACTGCAATACATGTGTGTGAGTACATGTGTGTAGGTACTGCATTACATGTCAGTACTGCAATACATGTGTGTCAGTACTGCAATACATGTGTGTCAGTACTGCAATACATGTGTGTGAGTACATGTGTGTCAGTACTGAAATACATGTGTGTGAGTACATGTGTGTAAGTACTGTGTTACATGTGTGTCAGTACTGCAATACATGTGTGTGAGTACATGTGTGTGGGTACTGCAGTACATGTGTGTCAGTAATGCAATACATGTGTGTGAGTACATGTGTGTGAGTACGGCAGTACATGTGTGTCAGTACTGCAATACATGTGTGTGAGTACATGTGTGTGAGTACATGTGTGTGAGTACATGTGTGTGAGTACTGCAGTACATGTGTGTCAGTACTGCAATACATGTGTGTCAGTACTGCAATACATGTGTGTGGGTACTGCAGTATATGTGTGTCAGTACTGCAATACATGTATGTCAGTACTGCAGTACATGTGTGTGAGTACTGCATTACATGTGTGTCAGTACTGCAATACATGTATGTCAGTACTGCAGTACATGTGTGTGAGTACTGCAGTACATGTGTGTGAGTACATGTGTGTGGGTACTGCAGTACATGTGTGTGAGTACTGCAGTACATGTGTGTGAGTACATGTGTGTGAGTACTGCATTACATGTGTGTCAGTACTGCAGTACATGTGTGTTAGTACTACAGTACACAGCTTATGACCACAGCTGTGGATAAAGGCTCCTAAAATACAGACGGTGGTTCAGAAACTCAAAAAGTACTTCATATAAAACACACTTTGTTGGTCACACAGTGTGTAAGATTTTTTTCAGTATATGGTGATCATAAACACTGGATCCATCTTCCTCGTGGATCCTTCTTCTACTAAAAGTGCTTCTGACTTGTTATTGTGCTAAACGTGAGCAACACAGCGCCGGTCACAACGATCCAAACCGGGCTTCCTCTCCGCCTGCACACTTCCTCCTCCTCCTCCTTCCCTCCGCCAGGAATCTATATTTCATAAGCGAGCTGTGGAGCTCCAGTGCCCAATTATCAGCAGATAAGGCGCAGGAAGCCCTGGAGCGCCGGCACGGCTATTTAGACGGGCGGGCGAGGGGGGTGGGGGGGGCTGGAGAAGGAAAGGCAGGCAGGGACCCAACCCCCCAGGGGCACTTCGCCCTCACCACGCTTTTTTCTTCTTTTTTTCTCCCTCTCCCTCATCGACGCCCCCCCTCACGTCAGGGTTCAATTAGTGCCGGCGGCGGATATAACACCCGCAGCCCTGCTAAGCCCACGAGCAGCAGCATCTATCAGCAGACCAACAACACGCAAGGCTGATTCCAACTAGCAAAACTTGTGTCGGGGCAAGTTCAGCGCTGGTCTCACACACACAGACACACAACTCTCTCACAGACACACACAACTCTCACACACACACACACACACACACACACACACACTTTCAGTATCTTCGCCTTCAGCGGCTCCAGGAAAACTTTCAGACTGAGCTGATTATTTTTCTTGATGAGATGGATGTAAGGATGATCTGATGCTGAGATATCAACAGGAAACATATCAGTACTACTCTTTTATAAAGGTACATTCTTTCAGTTCTGTTTTTAAAATATATATATGTATAAACCCCTTTTTTTTATTAAAGCAATCAACCGCTACTTCAATTAAACGCTCCTTCAGATCAGATGTTTTACTTCAAACTGAAACGTTCAGAGGTCGTTGTTGTGTTATTTAATTAAAACAATACAAAATATTTATTAATAAAAATGGCATCATTAACCTTTTGATCATATTCCTATTTGTTCAAAGGTGGACTGGACTCACGAGTGAGTATTAACCTGATCTGTCGACACACACTTTAGTTTTATATTCACTAGTGACATCAGTTTCACTACATTCATTTTTGAAGACGATCTCAGATGAAAACTGTGATCGACTGCATCTCATGTAGTCTAAAGATTTATCAGAACAATTATATTTATGTCTGGAAAAGTTGCTGAAACTGAAATATTGAATGTTTAACGTAATACATATTATTATTATAATACTCCAGAGTTAAAGCAACTATAAACACAACTATACATACATATGGATGTGTTTATAGAAATGATTCTCACACTGACGATGAAGGATGATGAATCCGCTCATACACACCGAGACAGAATTAACCGGGGCCACACTAGCCGCGCAAGGTCAGCGAAAGGTCGCGGCTCACGGATACAAGACAGGTATTGATTGGACGCGACTGAACTCCAGCATCTTTACTCACTTTCTCCTCCCAACTCGTTCCTCCTTTACATTGACGGAGCCAGCATCGGCCAATAGATCAGCCGGGGGCAGGAAATGGCCCGGGTCAGAGGTGTGTGTGTGTGTGTGTGTGTGTGTGTGTGCGTGTGTGAGTGTGTGTGTGATGATAAGACCCACAGCTCTGCTCTTGCCCACAGCCATCCAGGACCTTCAGGCTCTGCAGAGTCACCTCGAAGCAGCAGAGAAAAATAACTCTGACAAAACCACTGACAGCGTTTCCTGGGCGGCGTGTGTGCAGCGGGTCAGCCTCGCCCGAGAAAACTGAATGAATTACTGCGTGACCTTTTTACTGGGAGGGTCAGTGATGATGTGACGCGTATGGAAATGACACGGTTCATACGCCGCGGCCCCGCAGTGACGAGCACCATTAACCTCACACACACTCACACACACATGTGAGGGGCCACGACGTTAGCGTCGAGACGCTGCATTCAAGGGCAAATACTTCTATTATTCATTATACGTCTGAGGAGTACTTCAAATGTGTACTGCTTGTTGATTGAATGACTTATTATTGTTTACCTGTTTATTACTTATTACTTATTGTTTGATTATAGTTGAAAATTTTGGGATTATAGTTGATAATTGTTTGATTATAGTTGATAATTGTTTGATTATAATTAATTATTGTTTAATTATAGTTGAAAATTGTTTGATTATAGTTGAAAATTGTTTGATTATAATTAATTATTGTTTAATTATAGTTGAAAATGGTTTGATTATAGTTGAAAATTGTTTGATTATAGTTGAAAATTGTTTGATTATAATTATTTATTGTTTAATTATAGTTGAAAATGGTTTGATTATAGTTGAAAATTGTTTGATTATAGTTGAAAATTGTTTGATTATAATTATTTATTGTTTAATTATAGTTGAAAATGGTTTGATTATAGTTGAAAATTGTTTGATTATAGTTGAAAATTGTTTGATTATAGTTGGAAATGGTTAGATTATAATTAATTATTGTTTATAGTTGAAAATTGTTTAATTATAGTTGAAAATTGTTTGATTATAGTTGAAAATTGTTTGATTATAATTAATTATTGTTTAATTATAGTTGAAAATTGTTTGATTATAGTTGAAAATTGTTTGATTATAGTTGAAAATTGTTTGATTATAATTAATTATTGTTTAATTATAGTTGAAAATGGTTTGATTATAGTTGAAAATTGTTTGATTATAGTTGGAAATGGTTAGATTATAATTAATTATTGTTTATAGTTGAAAATTGTTTGATTATAGTTGAAAATGGTTTGATTATAGTTGAAAATTGTTTGATTATAATTAATTATTGTTTAATTATAGTTGAAAATGGTTTGATTATAATAAATATTGTTTAATTATAGTTGAAAATGGTTTGATTATAATTAATATTGTTTAATTATAGTTGAAAATGGTTTGATTATAGTTGAAAATTGTTTGATTATAGTTGAAAATGGTTTGATTATAATTAATTATTGTTTGATTGTAGTTGAAAATTGTTTAATTATAGTTGAAAATTGTTTAATTACAGTTGAAAATGGTTTGATTATAATTAATTATTGTTTAATTATAGTTGAAAATTGTTTAATTATAGTTGAAAATTGTTTGATTACAGTTGAAAATTGTTTGATTATCGTTGAAAATGGTTTGATTATAGTTGAAAATTGTTTGATTATAATTAATTATTGTTTAATTATAGTTGAAAATGGTTTGATTATAATTAATATTGTTTAATTATAGTTGAAAATGGTTTGATTATAATTAATTATTGTTTAATTATAGTTGAAAATGGTTTGATTATAATTAATATTGTTTAATTATAGTTGAAAATGGTTTGATTATAGTTGAAAATTGTTTGATTATAATTAATATTGTTTAATTATAGTTGAAAATGGTTTGATTATAATTAATATTGTTTAATTATAGTTGAAAATGGTTTGATTATAGTTGAAAATTGTTTGATTATAATTAATATTGTTTAATTATAGTTGAAAATGGTTTGATTATAATTAATTATTGTTTGATTATAGTTGAAAATGGTTTGATTATAATTAATATTGTTTAATTATAGTTGAAAATTGTTTGATTATAGTTGAAAATGGTTTGATTATAATTAATTATTGTTTGATTATAGTTGAAAATTGTTTGATTATAATTAATTATTGTTTAATTATAGTTGAAAATTGTTTGATTATAGTTGAAAATTGTTTGATTATAATTAATTATTGTTTAATTACAGTTGAAAATTGTTTGATTATAGTTGAAAATTGTTTGATTGTAGTTGAAAATTGTTTGATTGTAGTTGAAAATTGTTTGATTATAATTAATTATTGTTTATAGTTGAAAATTGTTTGATTATAGTTGAAAATTGTTTGATTATAATTAATTATTGTTTAATTATAGTTGAAAATTGTTTGATTGTAGTTGAAAATTGTTTGATTATAATTAATTATTGTTTAATTATAGTTGAAAATATTTTGATTATAGTTGAAAATTGTTTGATTATAATTAATTATTGTTTAATTATAGTTGAAAATTGTTGGATTATAGTTGAAAATTGTTTGATTATAATTAATTATTGTTTAATTACAGTTGAAAATTGTTTGATTATAGTTGAAAATTGTTTGATTATAGTTGAAAATTGTTTGATTATAGTTGAAAATTGTTTGATTATAATTAATTATTGTTTAATTACAGTTGAAAATTGTTTGATTATATTTGAAAATTGTTTGATTATAATTAATTATTGTTTAATTACAGTTGAAAATTGTTTGATTGTAGTTGAAAATTGTTTGATTGTAGTTGAAAATTGTTTAATTATAGTTGAAAATTGTTTGATTATAGTTGAAAATTGTTTGATTATAGTTGAAAATTGTTTGATTGTAGTTGAAAATTGTTTGATTGTAGTTGAAAATTGTTTGATTATAATTAATTATTGTTTAATTATAGTTGAAAATTGTTTGATTATAGTTGAAAATTGTTTGATTATAGTTGAAAATTGTTTGATTATAATTAATTATTGTTTAATTATAGTTGAAAATTGTTTGATTATAGTTGAAAATTGTTTGATTATAGTTGAAAATTGTTTGATTATAATTAATTATTGTTTAATTACAGTTGAAAATTGTTTGATTATAGTTGAAAATTGTTTGATTATAGTTGAAAATTGTTTGATTGTAGTTGAAAATTGTTTGATTATAATTAATTATTGTTTAATTACAGTTGAAAATTGTTTGATTATAGTTGAAAATTGTTTGATTGTAGTTGAAAATTGTTTGATTATAATTAATTATTGTTTAATTATAGTTGAAAATTGTTTGATTATAGTTGAAAATTGTTTGATTATAGTTGAAAATTGTTTGATTATAATTAATTATTGTTTAATTACAGTTGAAAATTGTTTGATTATAGTTGAAAATTGTTTGATTATAGTTGAAAATTGTTTGATTGTAGTTGAAAATTGTTTGATTATAATTAATTATTGTTTAATTACAGTTGAAAATTGTTTGATTATAGTTGAAAATTGTTTGATTATAGTTGAAAATTGTTTGATTGTAGTTGAAAATTGTTTGATTGTAGTTGAAAATTGTTTGATTATAATTAATTATTGTTTAATTATAGTTGAAAATTGTTTGATTATAGTTGAAAATTGTTTGATTATAGTTGAAAATTGTTTGATTGTAGTTGAAAATTGTTTGATTATAATTAATTATTGTTTAATTATAGTTGAAAATTGTTTGATTATAGTTGAAAATTGTTTGATTATAATTAATTATTGTTTAATTATAGTTGAAAATTGTTTGATTATAGTTGAAAATTGTTTGATTATAGTTAAAAATTGTTTGATTATAATTAATTATTGTTTAATTATAGTTGAAAATTGTTTGATTATAGTTGAAAATTGTTTGATTATAGTTGAAAATTGTTTGATTATAATTAATTATTGTTTAATTACAGTTGAAAATTGTTTGATTATAGTTGAAAATTGTTTGATTATAATTAATTATTGTTTAATTATAGTTGAAAATTGTTTGATTATAGTTGAAAATTGTTTGATTATAATTAATTATTGTTTAATTACAGTTGAAAATTGTTTGATTATAGTTGAAAATTGTTTGATTATAG
Source organism: Callionymus lyra (assembly GCF_982586985.1). Taxonomy (NCBI): domain Eukaryota; kingdom Metazoa; phylum Chordata; class Actinopteri; order Syngnathiformes; family Callionymidae; genus Callionymus; species Callionymus lyra. The sequence continues at coordinate 1,265,969 of NC_141836.1, forward strand.
TTGAAAATTGTTTGATTATAGTTGAAAATTGTTTGATTATAATTAATTATTGTTTAATTACAGTTGAAAATTGTTTGATTATAGTTGAAAATTGTTTGATTATAGTTGAAAATTGTTTGATTGTAGTTGAAAATTGTTTGATTATAATTAATTATTGTTTAATTACAGTTGAAAATTGTTTGATTATAGTTGAAAATTGTTTGATTATAGTTGAAAATTGTTTGATTGTAGTTGAAAATTGTTTGATTGTAGTTGAAAATTGTTTGATTATAATTAATTATTGTTTAATTATAGTTGAAAATTGTTTGATTATAGTTGAAAATTGTTTGATTATAGTTGAAAATTGTTTGATTGTAGTTGAAAATTGTTTGATTATAATTAATTATTGTTTAATTATAGTTGAAAATTGTTTGATTATAGTTGAAAATTGTTTGATTATAATTAATTATTGTTTAATTATAGTTGAAAATTGTTTGATTATAGTTGAAAATTGTTTGATTATAGTTAAAAATTGTTTGATTATAATTAATTATTGTTTAATTATAGTTGAAAATTGTTTGATTATAGTTGAAAATTGTTTGATTATAGTTGAAAATTGTTTGATTATAATTAATTATTGTTTAATTACAGTTGAAAATTGTTTGATTATAGTTGAAAATTGTTTGATTATAATTAATTATTGTTTAATTATAGTTGAAAATTGTTTGATTATAGTTGAAAATTGTTTGATTATAATTAATTATTGTTTAATTACAGTTGAAAATTGTTTGATTATAGTTGAAAATTGTTTGATTATAGTTGAAAATTGTTTGATTGTAGTTGAAAGTTGTTTGATTATAGTTGAAAATTGTTTGATTATAGTTGAAAATTGTTTGATTGTAGTTGAAAATTGTTTGATTGTAGTTGAAAATTGTTTGATTATAGTTGAAAATTGTTTGATTACAGTTGAAAATTGTTTGATTATAATTAATTATTGTTTAATTATAGTTGAAAATTGTTTGATTATAGTTGAAAATTGTTTGATTATAATTAATTATTGTTTAATTATAGTTGAAAATTGTTTAATTATAGTTGAAAATTGTTTGATTGTAGTTGAAAATTGTTTGATTGTAGTTGAAAATTGTTTGATTATAGTTGAAAATTGTTTGATTATAGTTGAAAATTGTTTGATTGTAGTTGAAAATTGTTTGATTATAGTTGAAAATTGTTTGATTATAATTAATTATTGTTTAATTATAGTTGAAAATTGTTTGATTGTTTGATTATAGTTGAAAATTGTTCGATTATAGTTGAAAATTGTTTGATTATAATTAATTATTGTTTAATTACAGTTGAAAATTGTTTGATTATAGTTGAAAATTGTTTGATTATAGTTGAAAATTGTTTGATTGTAGTTGAAAATTGTTTGATTATAGTTGAAAATTGTTTGATTATAATTAATTATTGTTTAATTACAGTTGAAAATTGTTTGATTATAGTTGAAATTTGTTTGATTATAGTTGAAAATTGTTTGATTATAGTTGAAAATTGTTTGATTGTAGTTGAAAATTGTTTGATTATAGTTGAAAATTGTTTGATTACAGTTGAAAATTGTTTGATTATATTTGAAAATTGTTTGATTGTAGTTGAAAATTGTTTGATTGTAGTTGAAAATTGTTTGATTATAATTGAAAATTGTTTGATTATAGTTGAAAATTGTTTGATTACAGTTGAAAATTGTTTGATTGTAGTTGAAAATTGTTTGATTATAGTTGAAAATTGTTTGATTACAGTTGAAAATTGTTTGATTGTAGTTGAAAATTGTTTGATTATAGTTGAAAATTGTTTGATTACAGTTGAAAATTGTTTGATTATAGTTGAAAATTGTTTGATTGTAGTTGAAAATTGTTTGATTGTAGTTGAAAATTGTTTGATTATAGTTGAAAATTGTTTGATTATAATTAATTATTGTTTAATTATAGTTGAAAATTGTTTGATTATAGTTGAAAATTGTTTGATTATAGTTGAAAATTGTTTGATTATAATTAATTATTGTTTAATTATAGTTGAAAATTGTTTGATTATAGTTGAAAATTGTTTGATTATAATTAATTATTGTTTAATTACAGTTGAAAATTGTTTGATTATAGTTGAAAATTGTTTGATTGTAGTTGAAAATTGTTTGATTATAGTTGAAAATTGTTTGATTATAGTTGAAAATTGTTTGATTATAATTAATTATTGTTTAATTACAGTTGAAAATTGTTTGATTATAGTTGAAAATTGTTTGATTATAGTTGAAAATTGTTTGATTATAGTTGAAAATTGTTTGATTGTAGTTTAAAATTGTTTGATTGTAGTTGAAAATTGTTTGATTATAGTTGAAAATTGTTTGATTGTAGTTGAAAATTGTTTGATTGTAGTTGAAAATTGTTTGATTGTAGTTGAAAATTGTTTGATTGTAGTTGAAAATTGTTTGATTGTAGTTGAAAATTGTTTGATTATAGTTGAAAATTGTTTGATTATAATTAATTATTGTTTAATTATAGTTGAAAATTGTTTGATTATAGTTGAAAATTGTTTGATTATAATTAATTATTGTTTAATTATAGTTGAAAATTGTTTAATTATAGTTGAAAATTGTTTGATTATAGTTGAAAATTGTTTGATTGTAGTTGAAAATTGTTTGATTGTAGTTGAAAATTGTTTGATTATAGTTGAAAATTGTTTGATTACAGTTGAAAATTGTTGGATTATAGTTGAAAATTGTTTGATTGTAGTTGAAAATTGTTTGATTATAGTTGAAATTGTTTGATTACAGTTGAAAATTGTTGGATTATAGTTGAAAATTGTTTGATTGTAGTTGAAAATTGTTTGATTATAGTTGAAAATTGTTTGATTATAGTTGAAAATTGTTGGATTGTAGTTGAAAATTGTTTGATTGTAGTTGAAAATTGTTTGATTGTAGTTGAAAATTGTTTGATTATAGTTGAAAATTGTTTGATTATAGTTGAAAATTGTTTACATTGTAGTTGAAAATTGTTTGATTGTAGTTGAAAATTGTTTGATTACAGTTGAAAATTGTTTGATTATAGTTGAAAATTGTTTGATTGTAGTTGAAAATTGTTTGATTGTAGTTGAAAATTGTTTGATTATAGTTGAAAATTGTTTGATTATAATTAATTATTGTTTAATTATAGTTGAAAATTGTTTGATTATAGTTGAAAAATGTTTGATTATAGTTGAAAATTGTTTGATTATAATTAATTATTGTTTAATTATAGTTGAAAATTGTTTAATTATAGTTGAAAATTGTTTGATTATAGTTGAAAATTGTTTGATTGTAGTTGAAAATGGTTTGATTGTAGTTGAAAATTGTTTGATTATAGTTGAAAATTGTTTGATTATAGTTGAAAATTGTTTGATTGTAGTTGAAAATTGTTTGATTGTAGTTGAAAATTGTTTGATTATAGTTGAAAATTGTTTGATTATAGTTGAAAATTGTTTGATTGTAGTTGAAAATTGTTTGATTGTAGTTGAAAATTGTTTGATTATAGTTGAAATTGTTTGATTACAGTTGAAAATTGTTGTATTATAGTTGAAAATTGTTTGATTGTAGTTGAAAATTGTTTGATTGTAGTTGAAAATTGTTTGATTATAGTTGAAAATTGTTTGATTATAGTTGAAAATTGTTTGATTGTAGTCGAAAATTGTTTGATTATAGTTGAAAATTGTTTGATTATAGTTGAAAATTGTTGGATTGTAGTTGAAAATTGTTTGATTGTAGTTGAAAATTGTTTGATTGTAGTTGAAAATTGTTTGATTATAGTTGAAAATTGTTTGATTGTAGTTGAAAATTGTTTGATTATAGTTGAAAATTGTTTGATTATAATTAACTATTGTTTAATTATAGTTGAAAATTGTTTGATTATAGTTGAAAATTGTTTGATTATAGTTGAAAATTGTTTGATTGTAGTTGAAAATTGTTTGATTGTAGTTGAAAATTGTTTGATTATAGTTGAAAATTGTTTGATTATAGTTGAAAATTGTTTGATTATAGTTGAAAATTGTTTGATTGTAGTTGAAAATTGTTTGATTATAGTTGAAAATTGTTTGATTGTAGTTGAAAATTGTTTAATTATAGTTGAAAATTGTTTGATTATAGTTGAAAATTGTTTAATTATAGTTGAAAATTGTTTGATTATAGTTGAAAATTGTTTGATTATAGTTGAAAATTGTTTGATTGTAGTTGAAAATTGTTTGATTATAGTTGAAAATTGTTTGATTATAGTTGAAAATTGTTTGATTATAGTTGAAAATTGTTTGATTATAGTTGAAAATTGTTTGATTGTAGTTGAAAATTGTTTGATTATAGTTAATAATTGTTTGAATATAGTTTTAAAAAATTTGATTACAGTTGAAAATGAGTTGATTTGGTTGAAAATGGTTTAATTAAAGTATTAATGACAAAGATAAAACCACTATAGAGTAAACTGCAGACACACAAAGACTAAATGTAAACTAAAAACAAAACAAATCCTAAACTAATGATCCTTCATTACAAACATATTTCCTACATGTGTATTAATGTGGTTTAATGTTCATATTTCCAGGTTTGATAAATATTCTGCTCCAAACCCTGAAGAATGAAGGTTATCTTGTGGTTTGAACTCATGCAGGACGAGATGAGCTCGAAACAAACGAGGACACTTGTCACCGCAGGAGTGTTGCTGAGTGACCAGAGTTCTGGACCTGCTGCTGGCGACGGACCAGAGTCCAGGACAGGAAGACTTCAGGCTCTGAAGAGCACGTGGGTTCATGTGTGTTTGTGTGAGCGACAGTGACGGCGACACTCATGGAAGCATCTCCATCTCCCACAGTGAAAGGAGAGCAACATGTTTCTCTGCAACAAGAAACAGCTAAAGTCTCCAAACATGATCCTGTTCTCTCGTCCTGATCCTCGTCTTATCATCGCTGACACAGGTGCATGCGACCATGTGACCACGCTCAGATAAAGGCTTCAGACACGCAGCAAAACAGTCGGCAGGAAATCAACTTCCCCATCTGACACTCTTGTTCCGTGGAGAAGAGCCGCTGGCCGCTCGCCTCCGACATCTGCTCGCAGTTAGTGTGCAGCGCTTTGACGCGTTTCCTGCCACGCAAACGCCGCCGCCGGCCAAAACCTGGACTGATTATGAAACATCAAAGATGCGACCGAGAGAACCGTCATCCATGAGTTCACTGGGCGATTTAGAAACGACAATAACGTCGATCACGTCGACAAACGTGTAGCAATTCCTGACGACAGCTGCTCCTAACATTCGTATGTTCTCAGTGTGTTCCCGAAGTCACATGTTAATCCTTCATTCTCAGGATTGACATTTGTGCGTCACCACGTCCTCCAGAAACATCCTGGAGCTGCTGGCAGCTGCACAGGAGCTCCAGGAACCAGGTGGACTTGGATTGTCCTCCTTTGTAACATGTGGACCCAGAACCCTCAGTGTTAGCTTTAGCATCATAAAGTTAGCTTTAGCATCATAAACCTGTCATCGCTGACAATGTGTTGGTTAGAGTTTAACGATTGAATCACTTCTGGACGTAGATACTTGTGGGACAGTAGGACTGCACGATATATCGGAAAAATATAGATATTGTCACGTGCGATATGCATCGAAAACATGATCATTTTTTATTTTTTTATTGTATAAATCAAGCATTTCTTTAACAAGCACTTTGACCAATAAGTGTCACGTTCTGTAAAGTTGTCAATTTGTACTTCTATGTCCCGTTGTTGTTTACGTCTCCGTCTGTCTGTGAACTGTGCGGCGCAGCTTGTTAGGCTCGGTTGCTATGGCGACGCGGCTCAGTATATCCTCAGAAGTAATACTAACTTATGATCTAGTCAAACACTAGTGATCCAGTGAAGTAATACTAACTTATGATCTAGTCAAACACTAGTGATCCAGTGAAGTAATACTAACTTGTGATCTAGTCAAACACTAGTGATCCAGTGAAGTAATACTAACTTATGATCTAGTCAAACACTAGTGATCCAGTGAAGTAATACTAACTTATGATCTAGTCAAACACTAGTGATCCAGTGAAGTAATACTAACTTATGATCTAGTCAAACACTAGTGATCCAGTGAAGTAATACTAACTTATGATCTAGTCAAACACTAGTGATCCAGTGAAGTAATACTAACTTGTGATCTAGTCAAACACTAGTGATCCAGTGAAGTAATACTAACTTATGATCTAGTCAAACACTAGTGATCCAGTGAAGTAATACTAACTTATGATCTAGTCAAACACTAGTGATCCAGTGAAGTAATACTAACTTATGATCTAGTCAAACACTAGTGATCCAGTGAAGTAATACTAACTTATGATCTAGTCAAACACTAGTGATCCAGTGAAGTAATACTAACTTATGATCTAGTCAAACACTAGTGATCCAGTGAAGTAATACTAACTTGTGATCTAGTCAAACACTAGTGATCCAGTGAAGTAATACTAACTTATGATCTAGTCAAACACTAGTGATCCAGTGAAGTAATACTAACTTGTGATCTAGTCAAACACTAGTGATCCAGTGAAGTAATACTAACTTATGATCTAGTCAAACACTAGTGATCCAGTGAAGTAATACTAACTTATGATCTAGTCAAACACTAGTGATCCAGTGAAGTAATACTAACTTATGATCTAGTCAAACACTAGTGATCCAGTGAAGTAATACTAACTTATGATCTAGTCAAACACTAGTGATCCAGTGAAGTAATACTAACTTGTGATCTAGTCAAACACTAGTGATCCAGTGAAGTAATACTAACTTATGATCTAGTCAAACACTAGTGATCCAGTGAAGTAATACTAACTTGTGATCTAGTCAAACACTAGTGATCCAGTGAAGTAATACTAACTTATGATCTAGTCAAACACTAGTGATCCAGTGAAGTAATACTAACTTATGATCTAGTCAAACACTAGTGATCCAGTGAAGTAATACTAACTTATGATCTAGTCAAACACTAGTGATCCAGTGAAGTAATACTAACTTGTGATCTAGTCAAACACTAGTGATCCAGTGAAGTAATACTAACTTATGATCTCGTCAAACACTAGTGATCCAGTGAAGTAATACTAACGTATGATCTAGTCAAACACTAGTGATCCAGTGAAGTAATACTAACTTATGATCTCGTCAAACATTAGTGATCCAGTGAAGTAATACTAACTTGTGATCTAGTCAAACACTAGTGATCCAGCACTAGTGATCCAGTGAAGTAATACTAACTTGTGATCTAGTCAAACACTAGTGATCCAGTGAAGTAATACTAACTTATGATCTAGTCAAACACTAGTGATCCAGTGAAGTAATACTAACTTATGATCTCGTCAAACATTAGTGATCCAGTGAAGTAATACTAACTTGTGATCTAGTCAAACACTAGTGATCCAGTGAAGTAATACTAACTTATGATCTAGTCAAACACTAGTGATCCAGTGAAGTAATACTAACTTATGATCTAGTCAAACACTAGTGATCCAGTGAAGTAATACTAACTTATGATCTAGTCAAACACTAGTGATCCAGTGAAGTAATACGAACTTGTGATCTAGTCAAACACTAGTGATCCAGTGAAGTAATACTAACTTATGATCTAGTCAGACACTAGTGATCCAGTGAAGTAATACTAACTTGTGATCTAGTCAAACACTAGTGATCCAGTGAAGTAATACTAACTTATGATCTAGTCAAACACTAGTGATCCAGTGAAGTAATACTAACTTATGATCTCGTCAAACATTAGTGATCCAGTGAAGTAATACTAACTTGTGATCTAGTCAAACACTAGTGATCCAGCACTAGTGATCCAGTGAAGTAATACTAACTTGTGATCTAGTCAAACACTAGTGATCCAGTGAAGTAATACTAACTTATGATCTAGTCAAACACTAGTGATCCAGTGAAGTAATACTAACTTATGATCTCGTCAAACATTAGTGATACAGTGAAGTAATACTAACTTGTGATCTAGTCAAACACTAGTGATCCAGTGAAGTAATACTAACTTATGATCTAGTCAAACACTAGTGATCCAGTGAAGTAATACTAACTTATGATCTAGTCAAACACTAGTGATCCAGTGAAGTAATACTAACTTATGATCTCGTCAAACACTAGTGATCCAGTGAAGTAATACTAACTTATGATCTCGTCAAACACTAGTGATCCAGTGAAGTAATACTAACTTATGATCTAGTCAAACACTAGTGATCCAGTCACTCGTCTCTTTCAACCTCCTTTGTTAAAGCAACATATTGTAAGAACTTTTCATCTCGTCTCAGTTGTTTTCTTAGAAGATCGTGAACTTCCAAACGAGTGTAAACCTGTCCGTCTTTACTGTATCCGATCATGTCGGCACCGAAACGCGGAAATAAACGAGAGGAAATATCACATAGTTTTCCTTCTCTAAACCCCCAGACCTGCACTACAGCACTCGCTCCTCTGCGCGGCTACATTTTTAAGTGAAAGAAAAAAAGAAACCGCATTAATATCGATATCGCACTTCAAGACACAAATATCGCACATATCTCCAATATGGTGCATCTCTATGGGACAGTAGTTACATCATCTAGAAGATCTTCAGGACGATTCTTCATTGATCGTCAAACTGTCATCTTTGACGACGACACATACGTCACTAAAATATGTTGTGTTTAATGATCAATTTTGTGGGAGAGCAGTCGACATCTTCCAGAAGAGACGTGATCACGGGAACATTAAATCATCCAATAATTAAGCCTGTCGTCTTTGACGATGACACTTAAAATATGATGTTTTAATGATCAATTAATTCTCCAGAATTCTCCATTTTAATACAATGATATTCTCCACATCCTCTGGAAGAGATCAGTCAGTAACCCATGGAAAATATTGATTAGTAGTTTGTTAAACTTGCCATTTTAAATCTTATCAAACATATCAAAAGTGAGATTTTTATTTTATTTTACATGACAAACGTGCAACAGTTGATGGTTACCAGGCAGATTGTTGTTCCTACTTGGGAATGGAGTTTGTTAATCTGTTAAATTAATGAAACATATGTTGATTCTGCTTCACATTTCATGGTGTCTACTGTGTTGAACTCTATTTATGGATGAGGTGACTCTAGTTCACATCATGAAACATAAACATAGAGCAACTGTGATGCTGTCACTCAAACCTCAGAGACCCTCGTAGTTTGCACAGTAATACCAGAGGATTGTGCTTCTTTAGAGAGTTGAGTGCACAGGAAGTTACAGCTCTTTGTTCCTCACACACTTGAAATTCACTGAAAAGCTACAGCACGTTTGTGTTGATACGAACACACATGTTGTGCGTCTACTGGAAGACACTACATTCGAACCTGTGCCGGGAACTACAGCACGTTACGACAGAGAAGGTTCCAACGAAGGCGCCCACGCCACGACCGCAGGGACTGTCAGGTGATTCCTGCCGTGGGCCGACGGAAGGGTGACCCCGGGGTCGGGGAAATGTGAGCCGTGAAAAAAGGGGGAAATGGTATCACCCGGGCGGTGTGTGAGTCCACAGCGACCTCAGACGACACACCCGGGACTGTTGCTGGTGAAAGTGAGGGGGTGAGAAAACACCAACGCGTGTGAGGTGAGGAGACAGGAAGAGGCTTTTCTATAGGCTTTCCTGTGTCGGGGGGGCTTCCTTCGACGCAGACGCGCTTGAATCAACACTGATGAAGGTTTTTCTCCAGAAAAAGAAGGAACATTCCGGACAGTATAGCATGTTTCCAAGTTAAACTCTACCCGAGCAGTCCTGAGCTCCGACAAACAAGGACAAATGAAAGTTTAAGGAGGGAGTATTGATTTGTGCAGAGGTCAGGGGCAGGTCATCCCCATCACAGAATCAACAAACAGCCGCCAGCACCCGCCGCAGCTCAACCAATCACCTCCTGACCTGGTCCAGCGTTACCATGGCAAATGACCCTCAACCACACACACCACATGCACTTGGCTCCTCGCTGAGTGAAAGAAGCAGAGCCACAAAGATGGCCGAGCTACACGCTCATGGTCTGGCTGTGAATAATTTAAAACTTTACTTTGCACAAAGTACTATGTTAGGGAAACTAGAGAAGTTGTAATGTTGGTCAAGAGAGTACACAGAATATTCAACAACTAACTTGTGGATGACTTTTGACAGCATTCACGTAGAATTTAAACACACTATTGTAACGACAATCAGCCGTCACTGAATAGATCAGTGTGTAGAACGGCATCATGGGAGTTCAGTGTTCTGTCGATACCAAAACTAAAGTGGGTTAAATTAAATAACATGTTTGTAACAGAGACGACGAGCTTTGACGTTTTTAACTGAAGATACATTCGATTCATTAAATATGTAGTACTGTGTACAGAGAAAGAAATCTGTGATACCACAGAAGTGTAACTACAATATACTGATGGATTTCTTTAAATAGAATCAGACTTTACTGTCAATCTTTCTTATCTAATGAAGAAACACACAGTGATAAGTTGACTGAAGGTCGAGCTAAGAAGCTTCGTCAACAGAAGGAAGATATTTTTGTTGGACATCAAGTCAGAACAGACGGCATCATGGGAAAACAAATGAGCAGACAAATTTTTCCCTCCGTAGTCCGGTGACCTGATCCCCGGCTCGTCCTCGCCCACCTCAATCGCATTACAGCCCGCTCAGAAGAAATCTCCCATTCTTCCCATGACTCATTCTATCCATCTTTTCTCCTTCTTTTAATCCCTCTCTTCCCCTTACATCCCTCCTTCCCTCGCAGGCATGCAGGCGCTGGTGCTAACCAAGCCTCTGGCAGTGTGTTCCTATCCTGCAGCAGCCCTCGGGTTCTAACCTGTCAATATCCCGAGTCGCGGCCTGGCAGTGGCTCACGAACCTCGTGTGGAGATACAAGCGTCCTCGTCCTCCTTCTGAAGCTTTGTTCAAATGTGTCCAGCAGTATAGACACCAATAATATCAAGATATTGGTTTCATTGATACTGATATTCAACAGCAATGTATTTTCTTTTTGAAAATAAAATTGTTTTGAATTAAATCCTAATTCATTTCTATCATAATTCTGTTATAGTTTACATTTCGATAAACTGTGCAGAAAACTCAATTTCTTTTATTTACAATTAATAGTCACAGCGTTTCTATTTTTGGTGTTTTAATGAAACTTCTGTCCTCTAGATGGCAGCAGTCGTTACGTCCGCCGCAGCAAACGTGACAATAAGATCCCGGCGAAGGCAGAACAACGATAAAGTTGAGCAAATAAACCTTCAAATAAAATATTTGGTATTTAACTCATTATAACCTGATCAACCTAAAGTATAACCTACTCAGTGTTTCTAATGATATTTACTCTTTCAGAGGAGAAGGTGTGAGACATAAAGACTTGACCTCTCAACTCAAAGTAGCTTGTATGCTATTATTCTACTGACTCAACAAAGTTGTTTTCTTTTACACTAATATATATTTAGTACATATTTGAACAGAGTGAGCATGAACGCATCTCAGTTTCTTGATAAGGGTGTAAAACAATATTGAATCATTTGAATATCACAATACTTTTAACACAACATCGTATCAAGATTCAACAGCAACTTTTAAATTCACAGGAAAATATTCACAGCATTTGTTTCAATTAAACTTCCAACCTCTAGATGGCAGCAGTCGTTACGTCCTCAACAGTTAAGGAAGAATGATGTCTGAGGACGAGAGGATACAGTGAGTCCAGCAGCTTTTAAAGCCGATGTTTGGACATATTTTGGTTTGAAAACAAATGAAAGTAGTTACGACTTCGTCAAGAGTCACGTGGTCTGTAAATACTACAACACCAGAGTCTAGTACTGGACAATACTACACATATATACTTGTTACTACAGTATCACACACCAGAGTCAAGTACTGGACAATACTACACATATATACTTGTTACTACACTATCACAACACCAGAGTCAAGTACTGGACAATACTACACATCTATACTTGTTACTACACTATCACAACACCAGAGTCAAGTACTGGTCAATACTACACATATATACTTGTTACTACACTATCACAACACCAGAGTCAAGTACTGGACAATACTACACATATATACTTGTTACTACACTATCACAACACCAGAGTCAAGTACTGGACAATACTACACATATATACTTGTTACTACACTATCACAACACCAGAGTCAAGTACTGGTCAATACTACACATATATACTTGTTACTACACTATCACAACACCAGAGTCATGTACTGGTCAATACTACACATATATACTTGTTACTACACTATCACAACACCAGAGTCAAGTACTGGACAATACTACACATATATACTTGTTACTACACTATCACAACACCAGAGTCATGTACTGGTCAATACTACACATATATACTTGTTACTACACTATCACAACACCAGAGTCAAGTACTGGACAATACTACACATATATACTTGTTACTACACTATCACAACACCAGAGTCAAGTACTGGACAATACTACACATATATACTTGTTACTACACTATCACAACACCAGAGTCAAGTACTGGACAATACTACACATATATACCTGTTACTACACTATCACAACACCAGAGTCAAGTACTGGTCAATACTACACATATATACTTGTTACTACACTATCACAACACCAGAGTCAAGTACTCGACAATACTACACATATATACTTGTTACTACACTATCACAACACGAGAGTCAAGTACTGGACAATACTACACACATATCCTTGACCATGAAATCAAAATTATATAAATATATTATACACTATATATACACTATGTATATATAGTGTATACACCTCTCGTTTAAACTGGGAAAAGTGTTTTTTATTAGGAATCTCAGTTGGAATCTCTTCCCTTTTCCCTTCATCACGATCAAACCCCTGAACTAGACGTTTGTGACTCAAACACTAGAAGCAAAACCTCTGTGAGCAGTAAAGCAGCAGCTCTGCTCCAAGTCTCTGAAATATGTCAGAGCTCTCTGTCCTTTTCCTGACCTTGTTCTTCCAGGAAACAGATGCATCTCCGAGGCTGAGCTCAACACAGAAGTCAGCGACAGATTCTGAGCACGTGAGTTTATATGCGCACACGTCTGATCCCGAGCGTGTGGCAGCATGTCAGAGGGCGCACACACACACACACACACACACACACACACACACACGCACACACACACACACACACACGCACACACACACGGCGTCCGTGCTTGACTGCGAGGCGGCGGCGGCGTCTGCTGGGAGCTCAGGTTTCTGCCGACCGGCGGGACAGACTTTATGGAAGCCTTTCTCCCACATCCACCCACTCTACCCCTCCACAGGGCTCCGGAGGAGGTATCAGGTTGCGGGTTCAGCGCCGGCCAGGCTCGGCGCTGGCGGCAGCTTGTGATCTTGGGTGCCCGTGTGTGTGTGCGCTTTATCTTCCACTCTTTGAGGTTATCAGCACACACTGCTGCTGTCTCCTCCAGGTATGTAGGTGTGATTTACAGCATCAACACTTCACACACACCAACATGTCTGACCTCTTCACGGCTCCAAAGCAAAAATATCCTGCTCTGCATGACCCGCGTACGAAGGTGCTTTTATCGTGTTACGTTTGTATCTTATGTTTACAATTATAACAATAGATACTAATGATTGGACCGTTAATAAAAGATTAAATGATACTGAAACTTTAATCATATTTTCAGTGCAGACAGAGGTGGAAATATTGTTTTGGGAAAGAGATTTTTTTCTAAAAAGGAACATTTTAAGAACAGCTTGAAAAATAAATGTAAATGCAGGTTTGAGTACTGTAGTGAAGGTCCGGGGGTTTAGACAAGGAAAACGATGCCATGTTTACCTTTCGTTTATTTCTGCGCTTTTGTGATGCATGATGGTAGAAAAATATCACGACTAACGCTCAGTCTTGTGGGACTTGCATTGGTTTTCTGCCAAACTGAGCAACATCAGAGAGGAGCCGCCGGCGCGTCGTGATATCACCAAATCAATAGTAAATCCACCTCCTTGTACGCGCACACTAAACACTTTATAAATGACGCTAACAACTTAGCTCGTTAGCATACGGTGAAGACGGACATGTTTACACTTGTTTGGAAGTTCACAATCTTAAAGGAAAACAACTGAGACGAGATGAAAAGTTCTTACAATATGTTGCTTTAACAAAGTAGATCACTAGTGTTTGACTAGATCACAAGTTAGTATTACTTCTATGGATATACTGAGCCGCCGAGTCTAGCAAGCTGCGCCGCACAGTTCACAGACGGACGGAGACGTAAACAACAACGAGACATAGAAGTACAAATTGACAACTTTAAAGAACGTGACACTGATTGGTCAAAGTGCGCATTTAAGAAACTCTTGATTTATACAATAACAAATGAAAAATGATTGCACATTTTTTATATGCATATCACACGTGACAATATCGCGATATTTTTTCGTTACATCGTGCAGCCTTATTTGATAGTTTAAATCTTGGATTTAATAGAACTTTTACTATTTACCATAGTGTACCATCTCCAATACAAAACTTTTGTCTAGAGAAAAAGTGGAAGAGAAGCGTAAAACAAGATACTAGTTCCAGGAACTAGAGGTGATCTTGTCGTTTTACTGTCGTGTTACAAGTTCTATTCAGAAAAGAAGCCTTTACCTGCTCGTGTGAGAATATCTCATGTACAACTACACAACACCTGCGGCTCATACACAGGTGAGTCTTATAGTCCGGAAGTGAAGCAAGAGACTCTTCATGTTCATTGATCAGGCAGAAATGTGGACGAGTGGTTCGCTCTCTCACAGAAAGAAGGTATTTGCTTTTGTACGCAAGTTTGTGTCTTGTAACATATGAATGAATATGTTGAGAATATTTAATAACTGAATAAAAAAGACCAATTAAGTGTTAAAGGTTTAATACTTGCAGCTTCTACATCAGTTCAATAAACAAAGCTGCATGTGAAACAACTATTAACCACGTTCATCAACACTCTTGAACTTCCATCCTTGACCTTTCAAAACCGTCTTCTCAGTGACCAAAAAAATCACGGTGGTCATTATGTTCACCTGCTGGTCACCAAAGAAACTACACTTGCTGTTTACTGAGCACAGGAACCAGTGAGTAGAAATTCTTCCCGTCAAGAGGCAAGACGACGACACCAGGATGATGACAGTTTGTCTTGAAGAAGCTCTGCTGCTGTGGCCCAGTTGCAGGAGGGTTTGAGCGGGGGTGCACTGGGGGGTCAGCGTAGAAAAGACCCTCTATAAGACCCGGGCGACGGTTCTGCCGCTGGCTGGCGTGTACGCCCAGCATGGAACAGCACTTATGAATAATGTATGGGGACATCTGCCACGCGTGAATTATAGATCTGTGCAGTCCAAGCATATGGGGACAGCCCAGCGAGTGCTAATGGCCGACTTCCTTGACAAAATATGGGTTAGAATCACGTCCATGATGGCGAGGTCGCCGACCTTCCAGTCGTCGAGTGTGAGGCGAGGAATGCGATTCTTCTACATGGAGGTGTTGCGTATCGGAGCTTAAATGCTGGACGAACCCGACACCGTCCTCGTGATTGATTAGGCATCGAGGTGTCGTCAGCACAGAACTTCTCCGAACCAATAATCCGGCTCCAGGAACCATCAGACTAACGAGCAATGACCGACGTCTGCAAGTCTCTCGCTCAAGAGCGGCCTACTTGAATATTCTATACTCTCTGGTTACGAGTCCTCTTTAAAGATGCAGTGACAGCGAGTGGGGGTGCAGTTGCATCCATTTCCTGGCACAATCAGGCAGGAAGGGCCCGAGCTACCGGGGACTCCTTCGATCTCTGCCTTTCTTCCCAGGATTATCCTCTTATCTGAGCTGCGAGAGCCTGAGACGCAGCAGTAATTAGCCTATCTTTAATTAGCGAGCGTCTCCATCCAACACCACCCACGACTGGGCCGGCTCCCGCTCAGAAGGCAGTGCAAAGACGAGCAGACTTAATCTTGTTTTTGTCCCACCAAATAGAGGCAGAGAGAGAAGAAGAGGCCAAAGTTCACCTCGGAGTGTTTGGGGAGCAGCACGATGCAGAACGTCCCTCGCTCACAAAAGAAACGCCTTTTTGCACCACGAGTTTCAAAAGAAATCCTTCCACCCACTAATGTTCCACTTGGTCGTGCTCTTGAGCAAGAGTGGAGTGGAGAGACTCCGGCGTGGGGGGGCGAAGGGGGGGGTCCGATTAGAAAGCTCGGCGACACAGATTCACCCTTTTCTCCAGGAACCGTGGAGTCTCTTTATGAGTCGATGATCATCAATTAAAGTTTCATATTCACTCTTTAATAATATCAAACTCGTGTTGAAGGGAAGAAGAAATGAAGATATTATTAACTGTTTCCACTTCCTGTTTAGTATAAATCTAGTTCTTGACTAATGAGAGATTCTGTGATTGGGTTTGAAACCTTCTTCCATACCTTCAACAAGTCCAGTGTAGACGTGCGTCTATAAAAGAAGGAGTTCCTGATGGTTTCCATCTTTAATCTAAAACCTGACAAGACGTACGAGCGGGGTCGGCTGAAGGGCTGATGGAGCGACAGCTCCGGATAAAAGAGATGATCCGGAGCCAAAGGTGTCCAGTCCAGGCCCGGCCCTGGCACAGCGTGGCAGGAGGGGGGGGGCACAGACCCAGCATGAATACATTAGCAGAGCTTAGACGCACTAATTGCTTCTCACTTAGACAAATCTCCTGCAAATCACGGCTGCGCCGCCAGCGCTGCCCGGGCCCCCCGGGAAGGAGAGACGGCAGGCAGGCGGACGGATGGAGAGGCGGAGGCGGAGGAGGGGATGAGGGGATGAGGGGATGAGGGGGGGCGGCAAGTGAAGCGTGTGTTGCAGCGGCGCCTCAGAGCAGGATGGACGAGGAAGGAGAAAAGGAGGAGGATGGGGGGGCTCTCCCTGGAGGATGGAGCGAGAGGAGGATAGAAAAAGCTCCAACACTTCAAGTGCACCTCTCGCTCCTTTCTTTCTGCTGGTACAGAGTCCATGCTGAGTGCCCCCCAACCTCTTAGACCCTCAGAAGCCCCAGCACTGCTCCGCTACTTCATCCCCGACCCTCAGATCTCTGCCCCCACGCTCTTTCTTTCACACTCCCTTTCTCTCCGCGGAAAAGTGGAGGAAAGATGAAACTCTAGAAAGCAGGAATCAATAGCACAGATGGAGAGTGTTGGTCAGCGAGGAGGGTCCAGAAGGTGCCACACAACAGAACCTGACGCTGTGACCTGAGGAGCCGAGACGTCCACCTCCTCCGGCCAACACCAGGACCACACCAACCATTGACCCTCGAACTCAACAGACTCGTGAGAGAACCATGTCATTAAGGAAAATATTAAGTTTATAATCCAGATGAGAACGAAGGGTTAATTGTGGTCCTGGATCAACAACACCCTCGCGGGTACTTGAGTTCGTGTCTCGACCACAAATTATTTACGTCCCTTCATTTATATTAAACACAGAAAGTGCAACAGAGCCGAGAGCAGCTTCGACTGACATGGAAAAGTTGTATATAAATCCGTGGAACCTGTGTTAAGACAATAAAATGAACACGCTTTTATTGTGAAATAATATAACAAATAACTGTCAGTTGCTGAAGTGGACATTGATCTGGTGATTAATACTTGTTTGTTCAGGACATCATCATCGTCATCATCTTCACCATGTTCATCATCTTCATCTCCGTCATCATCTTCATTTTACATTCACCATCATCATCATTATCTTCACAATCATCATCATCATCATCTTCATTATCTTCACCATCATCATTATCTTTACATTCACCATCATCATCATTATCTTCACAATCATCATCATCATCTTCACCATCATCATTATCTTTACATTCACCATCATCATCATTATCTTCACAATCATCATCATCATCTTCACCATCATCATTATCTTTACATTCACCATCATCATCATTATCTTCACAATCATCATCATCATCTTCACCATCATCATTATCTTTACATTCACCATCATCATCATTATCTTCACAATCATCATCATCATCTTCATCAGGTTCATCATCTTCACCATCATCATCATCATCTTCACAATCATCATCATAATCTTCACCATCATCATCTTCGTCTACGTCATCATCATCATTATCTTTACATTCACCATCATCATCATTATCTTCACAATCATCATCATCATCTTCATCAGGTTCATCATCTTCACCATCATCATCATCATTATCTTCACAATCATCATCATCTTCATCATCTTCACCATCATCATCATCATTATCTTTAAATTCACCATCATCATTATCTTCACAATCATCATCATCTTCATCATCTTCACCATCATCATCATCATTATCTTTAAATTCACCATCATCATTATCTTCAAAATCATCATCTTCTTCTTCACCATTTTCATCATCATCATCATCTTCACCATGTTCATCATCTTCATCATCTTCGTCACCGTCCTCATCATCATTATCTTTACATTCACCATCATCATCATCTTCACCATCATCATCATCTTCTTCTTCACCATTTTCATCATCATCATCATCTTCTTCTTCACCATTTTCACCATCATCATCATTATCTTCACAATCATCATCTTCACCATCATCATCATTATCTTCACAATCACCATCATCTTCATCTTTATGTTCTAATGTTGAGACTAAAGAAGAATATTCACCTGTTGGTCAAACTAAATGTTGCAGCAACACATGAGAGTCAAACACAAGAGAATATAACAAATACAACTGTTAGTTTTTCCTGTAATATTTAGATACGAAAGGGATTCATTTAAATCAAATGTCATTAATTAATCTTATCATATCTTGACAGATTTATTGAAAATGTCAAATTTCCTGTAAATCCAGATTAGAAATGAAAATTGAATCCACATTCATCATATTTACAAGTGTTGCCATGACTGAGGACGAGAGGATACAGGGTTTGGACATATTTTGGTTTGAAAACAAATGACAACACCAGAGTCAAGTACTGGACAATACTACACATATATACTTGTTACTACACTATCACAACACCAGAGTCAAGTACTGGACAATACTACACATATATACTTGTTACTACACTATCACAACACCAGAGTCAAGTACTGGACAATACTACACATATATACTTGTTACTACACTATCACAACACCAGAGTCAAGTACTGGACAATACTACACATATATACTTGTTACTACACTATCACAACACCAGAGTCAAGTACTGGACAATACTACACATATATACTTGTTACTACACTATCATAACACCAGAGTCAAGTACTGGACAAAACTACACATATATCCTTGTTACTACACTATCCCAACACCAGAGTCAAGTACTGGACAATACTACACATATATACTTGTTACTACACTATCACAACATCAGTTTCAAGTACTCGACAATACTACTCGTATCGTGATATCAACACACTCTTGATTCTACACACATGTCTAGTCAAAACTATCAATTATAAATCTTGGATTTAAAAAGTCAGATCATTCGTTTTATTGATACAAATGTGAGATTTACTTGTTGTGTTGACAAAATGGTGAAATAAGGAAAGAAATGAAGAGAAAAGTTCTTTAAAGTCGCAGCTCGTCGAACATAATCATAATTTCCACGTTGACCTCAAATTAGCTTAGAATGACCCAATAGTGGCCCTCGAACCATACAAGACTCTGGCTGCCACAGAGCAGGATTTTGAAGCAACATTTTGTTGTTCAACGTATTTACATGTTTCTTCTCAGGCAGGCGCGCGGGACGATGAAGGCAGCGAGGCGAAGCCATAACTGTCTTTGAAAGGACATAAAACAAGGTGAACGTACCTCAAGAGAGACATTGTTTTGAAACATGTTTCGTGGTCGTCTGATGTTTCGCTTCGACGGCGTCAGAGCCGGCGGCGTCTGAGGAGACGACGAAGACGTTAGAATTAAAGCAGATAAGACTCAAATAAACAAGTTGACAACAATTAAACGCTGATGTTTCAGAAGCAACAATACGTGACGAGACATTCAAATATCAAACTCATATATTCCTGAGATCACAGGAGATGATTTCCTCGCTTTCATCAGAGCAATTGAATCTCAAGTCAACTTTGACTCAGTTAGCGGCGGCAGGTGAAGCTCAGGATTGGTTGAGGTGAATGAGTTTAACGCGCCGTCAATTTAAATCAAGTTTAGGACGAAGAATGAATGAAGTTCCACGTCAGTCACACTTTAACTCAGTTATGACGTTAGTTAGAGATTCACGTTAATTTACATTCAAGACAAAACAAAGAGTCTCCACATGGACGTGAAGCTTACTATTCACAAGTAGTTTGCGGTTCACTAGCGCCATCTGTGGACTAGAATGACGTCACATACTGAGAGAAATGCAGCGAGTTTGTGAAAGATTGTTTTTGCTTTGGTAACGACGCCATCTTGTGGTAGAGAGACGGAAGCTCAACTTCTCAAAACTACTGATGTTGATTTTCACTAAATATTACGGATATAAGAAAAAACACGATACGAAGTTCAAGCTATATTTACTTTAGATGTTGTAATATGGCGCAAATATATTCTTTAAATAGAATATGAAAAACGTATTATCCTAATCCTTATCAAATAAGTAATTGATATTTGTGAAGTCAAATAGAAACGAGCATGTTTATGACATAAACCATTAATAAATCAACAAGCGTTCCTTTGTTACGAGACAAAACAACAAACCGTCCAAATAATTGTTTAACAAGAACTCCAAACAAGTTTAATAAGAGTTAAAATACACAATTTCTGACGTTTTAACTGAGGATGAATCAACTCTCAGGTGTAAAATGCTAACAACTAGCTGCTAGCTACTAGCTAACCTGTCGCAACAACGTCAGAGCCTGTGACGAAGAAATGTATCATTAAACAAACAAATTAAAAAACTACAGTTGAAATATATATATATATTTTATAACGTGGATATTTCTCTCTTGTCTCACCTGCACACCTGATCCATGATTGACACACGCCCCGCCCACTGGCCAACGTCATACGGGCGTGACGTCATCAGAATGGGACCTCTCCTTGTCATTTTTGACATTTTACTTGATAAAACACACAACAAAGTGAAGTAAATAGAGACACCTTTTATTTTATATATACTGTATTTATATTTTTGTTGCGGACGGATGTTTTTTTTTTGTATAATCGATAAGATGTTATCCTTTCAGTTTGTTTTTATGACAAAAAAATAGAAATAAGCAGTAAAATTACATTTTAACGTCATTTCTTGTCTTTGCTGCCACCAGGCGGTCAAGAATGGAAACTACAGAATTCGACCTCATCGCTGATCTTTTTAAGATTCGAGAATTAAAACACATTAAAAATCATGATTTTAACTTTAAACATGGATCTGTGTCACTGTCAAGATGATATTCAGTCATTAACATTTAATATCAACATACATGTTTCATCGCATTGTTTACTGTTGATGCTTAAGAATATATATTTTACTGCAAATAACATTAAAGTTCAGATGGTTCACACACACACACACGTACGCACACACACAAATACACACACACACGCACAAAGAGAAGCCCAAAGACCAAGAAACACAGAAAAACACACAGACAGACACACACACACAAAAACACACACACAGAAGCAGACAAACAAACACACAGAGGTGATTCCGCCAACAGTCCGAGGGGGAACATGGCAGCAGCAAGTGTTTGCTGACAGTTAGACAAAACACACACACACACACATACACACATACACACACACACAAACAAACACCAGCTTATCACTCTTTACACATACTCTGTGGAGCAGCTTGTGTGCAAACAACAATAACAGTAGCATCAATATTATCTTATAAACAACAATAACAGTTGCATCAATATTCTCTTATAAACAACAATAACAGTAGCATCAATATTCTCTTATAAACAACAATAACAGTAGCATCAATATTATCTTATAAACAACAATAACAGTTGCATCAATATTCTCTTATAAACAACAATAACAGTTGCATCAATATTATATTATAAACAACAATAACAGTAGCATCAATATTATCTTATAAACAACAATAACAGTTGCATCAATATTCTCTTATAAACAACAATAACAGTAGCATCAATATTATCTTATAAACAACAATAACAGTTGCATCAATATTCTCTTATAAACAACAATAACAGTTGCATCAATATTATCTTATAAACAACAATAACAGTTGCATCAATATTATCTTATAAACAACAATAACAGTTGCATCAATATTATCTTATAAACAACAATAACAGTTGCATCAATATTCTCTTATAAACAACAATAACAGTTGCATCAATATTCTCTTATAAACAACAATAACAGTTGAATAAATATTCTCTTATAAAGAATAACAACAGTTGAATAAATATTCTCTTATAAAGAATAACAACAGTTGAATAAATATTCTCTTATAAAGAACAACAACAGTTGAATAAATATTCTCTTATAAAGAATAACAACAGTTGAATAAATATTCTCTTATAAAGAATAACAACAGTTGAATAAATATTCTTTCTGCACTGCACCTCGTTACACACCTGGATGTAGTTCCTACTAGTAACTAACGAGGGCGCTGTTTCACGGAGGAATCCTACTTTAAAAGTCAGTGAACAAGATTATTATTTGACTCATATCTTTGACACTTGAGACATTACCAGGCCAGAGTGGAGACACAAGATCTGCTGCTCTGGCCTGAGTTGAATTCTCAGTCTTTCCACAAGAATCCATGACGTCACTGTTTATAATGAACCGTGAATTTCTCTAAGGAGATGAATAAAGTATCCATCTATCTATCTATCTATCTATCTATCTATCTATCTATCTATCTATCTATCTATCGATCTATCTATCATTAAACTGAGAGTCTGGCTCAGAGGCGGGAGTCGAACCTGCAACCAACACAGACTAAACACTTTTATTGAATCTATTCTTTTACTTCACTTTAATTTATCTTAAACTATTCTGAGCAACAAACGACATTTAAAACTTCCCGAACATGAGACCTTAATATTTTTATTTTAGATTTTAATTTCTGTTCCTAAACAAAATTCAAGTTGATCTTTTTCTTGTTAGATTTGTTGAATTCATCTGTTGCATCTGTGATCCATTAGTAGGACTTTTTCAACTGGGTTTTAACACCACTTTAAATTAAATGATGAGCTAACATGAGTTATTTTAATATATAGTTTAATTTCACTGTAACGTTTATCAGCTCGTGTTTATTATTATATGTTATGTTATGTTATACAATAGTTTTTCCGAAAAACAGCTTTTATAACGTTAAATAATATTACATTCTTACCGGATGTTGTTCTCTCTTCGTCATGTCCGCAGCAGGAAGTTGAGTTTTCACTCTATGATATTATATTAATTTAATAAAACGAATACGAAAAATACAAACACAAATGGCAGGATTTCACCGTTTATGGTTTTATTTAAAGTTAGTTTTTGCTTAAGTTTGTGTTTTATGTTGTTGTTTTTAGCAATAGCTAGCGATGCTAACTGTTAGCGACTCATTCTTCCATCAAAGTAAACTCTTCTGCTGCTGCTTCCACTTGGAAATGTATGTTTTTTTGAAGAAATGACACAATTGACTCTATTTTCACACATTATAATATAAATGTAATTTCAACGGTACCTTCATCGAACAGTATTTCACCGCCTTCTCATGTGTGTGCAGCAACATCAACGGTCCGGGTGGAAACAGTTATTTTTATGGTCTGGTTTTATCAGATTTATTTTCAGTGGAAATGTTTCTTAGTTTGTTTTCGTGGGTCATTATTATCTGTAATCGATTAATTAACATCCACGTTGATAAGGTGTTGATGACGTCACATCAGTCAAAGTAAAGAATTGCTGCGTTCACCTGTAAAAATGTTGTTAATGTTTAAAAAACAACTGAAGGCAAAATCAAAGTTTTAAACAAGTGTTTGTTCTTCGAACGTCGATACAGCAGCGTCCAGATGACGTCAGCGAGCATCAGCCCCGCGGGCGAGAGAGGATGATGAAGATGATGATGATGATGAAGATGATGAAGACGATGAAGATGATGAAGTCGATGATGAAGATGATGAAGTCGATGAAGTCGATGAAGATGATGAAGTCGATGAAGTCGATGAAGATGATGAAGACGATGATGATGATGATGATGAAGTCGATGATGAAGATGATGAAGTCGATGAAGATGATGAAGACGATGATGATGATGATGAAGTCGATGATGATGATGATGATGATGATGAAGTCGATGAAGATGATGAAGATGATGATGATGAAGATGTCTCGCTGTCCGGACAGAAGCAGCAGATGTGACGGGGCTCCTCGTGCTCGTCCTCGGGGCTACAAGGCTTCATGAGCAGGACTGGATGTGACACGAGTCTCTGAGGAAGAGGAGGATGAATCATTCTCTGATGTCTGCTCGTCATGTCTGGAGGTGAAGCAGCAGCTCCTGCGTCACGTGACCGGAGGAGGAGGCGTCGGCGGCGTCACATGCTCGCGTCTAACACACGAACACACCCTCGGATGCTGGTCTTAAGCGTTGTTTTTTAGAGAAAAAAATCAGATCATCACAGAAGAAAAAATGGTGCAAAAGAAAATGCAACAAAAAAGTCACATGTTGTGGTGTAACTTTGTCGTTTATTTTAATTCCACAAGTTTTTCCAAAAAAATTACAAAATACTCAAATGGAGAGAACACAGGACTCACAATTTTTCTTATTATTTCTACTTTTTGTTTACATTGTGTCATCCCGTGGTGACTAACTCGTATGTACAATAAGCTTCAAGATACCAGTATATATATAAATCTTAGCACTTCTGCTATTGCCGCTGTCGAACCAGAAGCTAAACCATCGACGACACTTAACACCGAAGGACTGAGACACGAAGGGGGGCGACAGGGGGGCGCAGGAGGGGGCGACAGGTTCTGGTCATGGTTCTGCTGATGATTCTAAAAAGTGGTGGAAACGACGTTAAAAAAAACTTCTGGTTTGAAATAAAAAAGCTTTTAAAAAAAGGCTCAACAGTCTCCGGGCGGGAAATAAAAGGCGGCACGAACGGAAGTTAAGATGGAGGACGTGCGACGACTCGCCGTGTAACAGTCGACACACTCACACGTGTGCGTCTCATCAAGGCAAACATGAGACCTGCAGGTCCGAGGCTCGTCCACACCAGGTGGTCATCGTGAGGGTTCATGAAAATGTAGTGCCGACACAAATAAAACGTGATTCCCTTTCAAAATAAAATCAAGTTTGACTCATGATTCAAGTGTGAAAAACAATTTCGTAATTCTTCTCAGTGCAAACTAGTTTTGTCCGGCGGCGACAACGGCGCCACCTCTCTTCACTCAGGTGTGTGACCTCGTGTGACCCTCAGAACCACAGCTAGTCGTAATAATAATAATTATTATCATAATAATTATATGTTCATATATACTATGTACAGACTCGGGGGCGGAGCCAGGAAAGCATAAAAAACAGCATGTATGAAAATAAAGGTTGATTTTCAGGATCTTCTGGTGGATGTTGGTCTGAAGGAAGAACTCCTGCTGCAGGGACGCGTCATGCAGGACGTCCTCAATACTGGCGCAAGATTTAAAAAACAGTCTGGAACAGAAAGAAAACTCCTGGAGGACGTTGAGCGCCTCCTGCTGGATGGTTGTGGACGTGTGGCTACAGCTGCTTGTCGCTCTCTTTCTTTAGTCGGCTGGAACAGACAGAGGCGCGTGAGCGGGGGCTCTGAGTTCTTCAGGGGGGGTGAGGGCTCACCTGTAGTAGTCCTCCTGGCCGGGCAGAGGTCCTCCGTGCATGTGGTGGTGTCCGTGCAGCCACTGCTGCTCCATGGCCAGACGCTGCAGCTCCGCTGACTGCGCATGCATGGCCTGCAGCTGGTGGGCGGCGGACATCTGTGGGGGCAGACCTCCCTGCAGCTCTCGGGGGTACGGGGTTCCTGGACCAGGAGGAAAAGATTCCATCAAGAGTCTGAGCCGTCGTCGAGGAGATGCTGGATTCTCACCGAACATGGGGTGTCGCAGCATCTCGTGCTCGTGCGGATTCTGGCCCAGGAGCGGGTTAGGGATGGCGCCGGGCGGGTAAGGGAAGCGGGCCAGATGAGGTCCTGCCAGAGGATCCACTAGGGGGTGACCCCCCGAACCTGGAGGACACACAAGGCATTCACCACCACCTTCTGGGCGTCAATGTCTGGGCTTCAAGGTTACACTCATCACAACAAACATCATTTACATTTTATAGACAACAATTCAAACGGCTCAGATTTATCATTAATATCATCGTCATTAATATCATTAATATCATTAATATCATAATAATCATTCATGTCATCATTAATATCATTGTGATCATTAATATAATCATTAATATCATTATAATCATTAATATCATAATAATCATTAACATCATTATAATAATTAATATCATAATAATCATTCATGTCATCATTAATATCATTGTGATCATTAATATAATCATTAATATCATAATAATCATTAATATCATAATAATCATTAACATCATTATAATAATTAATATCATAATAATCATTAACATCATTATAATAATTAATATCATAATAATCATTCATGTCATCATTAATATCATTGTGATCATTAATATAATCATTAATATCATTATAATCATTAATATCATAATAATCATTAATATCATTATAATAATTAATATCATAATAATCATTCATGTCATCATTAATATCATTGTGATCATTAATATAATCATTAATATCATTATAATCATTAATATCATAATAATCATTAATATCATTATAATAATTAATATCATAATAATCATTCATGTCATCATTAATATCATTGTGATCATTAACATCATCATTGATATCATCATTAATATCATTATAATAATTAATATCATAATAATCGTTAACATCATTATAATAATTAATATCATAATAATCGTTAACATCATTATAATAATTAATATCATAATAATCATTAATGTCATCATTAATATTATAATCATCATTGATATCATTATTTATATCATTATAATAATTTATATCATCATCATTGATATCATTATTAATGTCATCATTTATACCATAATAATCATTAATATCATTAAAATTACTAATATCAAACACCTCAGATTTATCATTAACTTCATCATTAATATCACTATTAATATCATAATAATCACTACTAAAATTAGTAATATAATAATCATTCATATCAATTTTAATATCCTAATAATTAACATCATCATTAATATCATTATAAATATCATAATGATCATTAATATCATTATAAATATAATCATCATCACTAATATCATCATCATTAATATCATTATTAATATCATAATAATCATTAATATCATCATCATTAATATCATTATAAATATCATAATGATCATTAATATCATTATAAATATAATCATCATCATTAATATCATTATTAATATCATAATAATCATTAATATCATCATCATTAATATCATTATTAATACCATAATAATCAATACTATTATCATTAATATCATCATTATTATCATAAGAATCACTAATATCATCATCATTAATATCAAAATAATCATAACTATCATCATAATCCTTCATCATTAATATCACTATTAATATCATAATAATCACTACTAAAATTAGTAATATAATAATCATTCATATCAATTTTAATATCCTAATAATTAACATCATCATTAATATCATTATAAATATCATAATGATCATTAATATCATTATAAATATAATCATCATCACTAATATCATCATCATTAATATCATTATTAATATCATAATAATCATTAATATCATCATCATTAATATCATTATAAATATCATAATGATCATTAATATCATTATAAATATAATCATCATCATTAATATCATTATTAATATCATAATAATCATTAATATCATCATCATTAATATCATTATTAATACCATAATAATCAATACTATTATCATTAATATCATCATTAATATCATAAGAATCACTAATATCATCATCATTAATATCAAAATAATCATAACTATCATCATAATCATTAATATCATTATAAATATCATCATCATTAATATCATAATCATTAATAAAATCATCATTAATATAATAATCATTATTTTCATCATTAATATCATAATAATCATTAATATCAAAATAATCATTAATATCATCATAATCATTACTATCATCATAATCATTAATATGATAATACTCATTCATATCATTATCATTAATAACATAATTATTAATATCATCATCATCATTAATATCATAATAATCATTAATATCATCATCATTAATATCATAATACATATCATACTAATAATTAATATTATAATAATCATTAAAATCATCATCTTTAATATCATCATCAATATCATGATTATCATTAATATCATTCTTATCATCAATATCATGATTATCATTAATATCATCATCATCATTAATATCACAATACTCATTAATATTATAATAATAACTAATATCATTAATATTATAATAATCATTAATATCATAATATCATTAATAATCATTAATATCATGATTTTCATTAATATCATCATCATCTTCATCATTATTAATATCATCATCATCAATATCATGATTATCATCATTAAAATCATCATCATTAATATCATAATATAATTAATATTATTATAATCATTAATATTATAATAATCATTAATATCATGATTATCATCAATATCATGATTATAATTAATATCATCATAATCATTAATATCATGATCGCCATCATAATTCTCATTAATGTCATCATCATTAATATCATTTTAATCATTAATATGATAATCATTAATATCATAATTATCATTAATATCATCATCATTAATATCATTTTAATCAATAATATCATGATGATGGTTCTAATGATAACCTAGTAATAATCAGGTTCTAGTCGTGCTTGTGAGGAGGGTCTGAGGTTACCTTGGTGCAGAGGGTCCTGCTGGTGCAGGTGCAGGTGTGAGTGGATGTGCGAGTGCTGGTGATGATGCGGCGTCACGTTGAACATCTGCAGGCGGGCGATGGGGTCGTTGGCGACGGTGGCCATTCTCTCGGCGTGAAGCCTCTCGGCCGCCAGTCTCTCGGGGTAACTCATCTCGGGGCGCAGCTGAGGTCCGGCCAGCGCCAGCCGCTCGCGCTCCAGCGGGTTCAGGCCGGGGTGGAAGGCGGCGAAGGGGTGATGTCCTGCCATGGGCGGCAGCGTGATGGCGCCGTGGCGGGCGAAGTGCTCCATGGGGTTGGTGGAGGGGTGCATCGAGTCCATCTCGGGGGGCTTGACCTCGAAGCCGGGCTTCATGCGCTCGCGGAGCTCTCGCTCGCGGATCTCGCGTTCTCGCATCTCGCGCTCTCGCAGCTCGCGCTCCCGCATGCCGGGGTCGGCGTTGTACAGGCCCGGCATGTGGTAGGCCAGCAGGGGGTCGGCCGGGTTCAGGGACACGAAGAAGGGGTGGTTTCTGTTGGTGGGCGACATGACGTGGGGCCGGGCGTACTCGCTGAGGGTCCGCAGCGCCGGCGTGTCGGGCCCGATGTACGGAGGCACGGCGGCGATGGTGGTTGGGGGGCCGTCATAGGACTGGCGCATGTGGGCGGGGCCCGCCATCTGAGGGTCACTCAGCCGACCCTCGTGAGACGAGGACGCCTTCTGTGGGGGGCATGAGAGTCAGAGACACATGGACCACAACAAACAAACCCAGAAGACGAGACTCACCGCCGCTCGCTCCGCCTCCTTCTCTCGCTCCCGCTCTCGCTCGCGCTCCTTCTCGCGCTCGCGCTCCTTCTCCTCGCGCACCTTCTGCTCCGCCTCACGCTTGTTCTTCTCCAGAACCTCCTCGCGCTTCTTGGCCAGTTTGGATGAAGCCAGAGGCGTGAAGTAGAAATCTGTCCTCGAGCACGAGTTGTAGCCGCGATCGAGGTGTTTGTAGAACCTGTGGAAGAGAGTTTAGAGTTAGTTTGAGTCACAGTTGGTTTGAGTCACAGTTGGTTTGAGTCACAGTTGGTTTGAGTCAGAGTAAGTTTGAGTCAGAGTTAGTTTGAGTCAGAGTAAGTTTGAGTCAGAGTAAGTTTGAGTCAGAGTAAGTTTGAGTCACAGTTGGTTTGAGTCAGAGTTAGTTTGAGTCAGAGTTGGTTTGAGTCAGAGTTAGTTTGAGTCAGAGTTAGTTTGAGTCACAGTAAGTTTGAGTCACAGTTGTTTTGAGTCAGAGTTAGTTTGAGTCAGAGTTAGTTTGAGTCAGAGTTGGTTTGAGTCAGAGTTAGTTTGAGTCAGAGTTAGTTTGAGTCAGAGTTAGTTTGAGTCACAGTTGGTTTGAGTCACAGTTGGTTTGAGTCACAGTTGGTTTGAGTCAGAGTAAGTTTGAGTCAGAGTTAGTTTGAGTCAGAGTAAGTTTGAGTCAGAGTAAGTTTGAGTCAGAGTAAGTTTGAGTCACAGTTGGTTTGAGTCAGAGTTAGTTTGAGTCAGAGTTGGTTTGAGTCAGAGTTAGTTTGAGTCAGAGTTAGTTTGAGTCACAGTAAGTTTGAGTCACAGTTGTTTTGAGTCAGAGTTAGTTTGAGTCAGAGTTAGTTTGAGTCAGAGTTGGTTTGAGTCAGAGTTAGTTTGAGTCAGAGTTAGTTTGAGTCAGAGTTAGTTTGAGTCACAGTTGGTTTGAGTCACAGTAAGTTTGAGTCAGAGTTGGTTTGAGTCAGAGTTAGTTTGAGTCACAGTTGGTTTGAGTCACAGTAAGTTTGAGTCACAGTTGTTTTGAGTCAGAGTTAGTTTGAGTCAGAGTTAGTTTGAGTCAGAGTTAGTTTGAGTCACAGTAAGTTTGAGTCACAGTTGTTTTGAGTCAGAGTTAGTTTGAGTCAGAGTTAGTTTGAGTCAGAGTTGGTTTGAGTCACAATTGGTTTGAGTCAGAGTTAGTTTGAGTCACGGTAAGTGTGAGTCACAGTTAGTTTGAGTCAGAGTTGGTTTGAGTCAGAGTTAGTTGGAGTCACAGTAAGTGTGAGTCAGAGTTAGTTTGAGTCAGAGTTAGTTTGAGTCACAGTTGGTTTGAGTCAGAGTTAGTTTGAGTCACAGTAAGTGTGAGTCACAGTAATAATGAGTCAGAGTCGAACCAGTACCTTGCAGACTGGCTGGCGTGGCAGGGAGTGTTGACGACGGTGGGTTCGGGCGAGGGGCTCCTCTGGGGGGGCGGGGGGCTCTCAGGCTCCTCACACTCGTCCAGAGGTTCTTCTTTGATGTGGACGGGGGGCAGGGTCTGTGCCAGGGGCACCGAGGCGGGCAGCGGCATAGAGACTGAGGAAGATGCAGCTGCCGAGGTCTGGGGCGGTAGACCCGGCATCGACGAGGACTGGGGGCCGGTCGGAGGTAGAACTGTGTTGTAGGGGTGCGAGGAGAAGGGGGGCTGTGGGGGAGCGCCGGGGTGCGAGGCTGCTGAGGTGGCGGGTAAAGAGGGCGCGCTGGGGGGCATGAGGCTGGACGAGGGCGGCAGGTTCTGGGTGAGGACGGGAGGCTGTGCGGGCGGAGGCTGGAGTTGCTGACCTTGAGGCATCAGCTGTAGAGGAGGGGGGTGCGCCGAGGGGGTGTGGTGGGTGGACAGGGAGCTGAGGGGCTTCAGGGCCGGAGGGGGGGGCAGGTTGGAAGGCATCTGAGGAAACGGAGGCGCAGAAGCGTGAGGCTGGTGTTTGTGGGTCTGAGGGCTGGACATCTGAGGGATGGGCGTCGTGGGCGGAGGTTTGATATGAGGCATGGACATGGGGGCGGGGGGCAGAGGCTGCTCTCTGGGGGGCTGAGGTCCACTCTGAGAGGGGGTCTGGGGGGGAGGCGTGTGAGGTCTCTGCTGGGATATGGGTGGAGGCGGGCCTGGAGACTGACCCATGGGGAACCCCTGAGGGGGCAAGGAGTGAGGGTGCGGCAGGTGGGAGGGGCCGGCTTGTAAGGGGTGCGACATGGGGGGCAGGTGATGGGGGGCGGGCAGAGACTGGGGCGGCGCAGAAGGACCTGGAGGCGGAGCTAATGGCGAGTGCGGCGAGGGGAGCCTCTGTGGATGTAGAGGAGCTCCGGTCGGGATCAGGGCGATGGGGCTGGTCTGCTGGGGGGGCACTGAGGGGGAGGCGGCTGTGGGGGAGACCTGCGGAGGCAGGGGGGCCGCGGAGGACGAGGGGGGCGGCAGGGACAGGGAGGAGGTGCTGGGCTGGATGACCGGATGCTGGTTCTGCTGCTGCTGCTGAGCCGACGAGTCCGAGTCGCTCTCGTTGTCTCGAGGGCTGGGGATGCTGGGCGAGGAGCTGCGGTTGTCCTGGTCGATGTCTTTAGGGTCACTGCTGAGCTCCTCGTTCACGCTGCGTCCGTCCGAGCTCTCGCCCTCACCCTCGCCCTCCGAGGGAGAGTCTGCTCTGCTCAGCTCCTGCACAGAACCACCAGTTCAGACCCAGTTCTTCCAAGTTCTTCACAGAGAAAACTCACCTGTGTTTTGGACTTCTTGGCGCCGGTCCTATCGGGCTCCTCCGTGTCCGACGCTCCCTTCTCTCTCTGGCGCTTGACGCTCTTCATGGGTGAAGGAACCTCTTCCTTGATCTTCTGTGGAGGCAGAGGAACCATGAAGACGCGCCTCAGACACGGACGTGTCCTCGCGACGCTCACCTTGGGTTTCTTCATCAGCTCCGTCTTGCTGTCGGTGCTGTCGGTACTGGCCGCGCTGGGCGACGTCCGACCGCTGGAGCGAAGGTCCTCGTTGGATGGAGACGCTCGTCCATCGGGGCTGCCGTTCTGCTTCTTACGACCACTGCGTAGCGTCGACATCTGTGAGGGAACCGAGAGTCAAGAACCTGCTTCACTGGACCACGAGTCTCCAGAGACACTTATGATGGTTTTCAGAAGGTGACGTGAAGTCGTGACAGTTTCATCTTTTAATCTTTTAAAATCTTGTAAACTCAACATATGTCGTCTCTCAACAACCCTCTCAGTGACGGTGACATGAACAGATCCCGTAATGCTTTGCCGCCCAGCCGACCAATCACAGCTTTGATTACTTTTGACACAGCAACATAGAATTTAAATACTAGTATTTTATCGACCAATCAGTCGTCGATACACAGATCATTGTGCAGAAAGGCATCATG
Source organism: Callionymus lyra (assembly GCF_982586985.1). Lineage (NCBI taxonomy): Eukaryota > Metazoa > Chordata > Actinopteri > Syngnathiformes > Callionymidae > Callionymus > Callionymus lyra. Next base: position 1,299,206 of record NC_141836.1, read on the forward strand.
GAGTTCAGTGTTTTGCACCGCGAGTAAGGAGGGTGTTGAGTGAGATGTTTATATATTTAAACATGTAGAACCGAGAGCAGAATCATGAGGCAGGAAGTGATGGTTTGTAAATAAGGAGCCACGACAGCGAGGACGGGAACGTTCGTGGACTAAGAACCGAACCAGTCTCGATGATGGACAGACTGGAGTGATTGACAAGGGCGACAGTGACAGAAAGAGTCTCACCGAGCCTCGGCTCCGTCTGGTCCTCATGCTATGTTTCCCGCTGAGTCCATCCTCCTCCTCTTTGACGGGTTTGAACATAAATGGCGGCGGATCCACGGGCTTCTCGATGGGGGGCAGCTCGCCGTACTTCTTGAAGTGGATGCGACAGTCGGTGCACAGCAAGATGTTCTCGCGCCCCCCGTGGTGCCAGTCCTTGGAGGCTGTGGAAGCATTTACGCTGGTGAGATGAGGTTCTGTCGGGAAGCGTCGCACACGTTCGTGTGGACCAGCACCGGAGGTCAAGAGGGACGTACTAGTGGTGAAACAGTGTCTGCAGGCGTAGCCCTTCAGCTCCTGCTCGCTGTCCTCGCTGTCGAAGTCATCTTCGCTGGCCGAGCTGAGGTCCACTGAAGACACAACACACGGTCATCAGCACCATCGACCCGGACCTTAAATCTTAAACCGGTCTCCTGTACTCACGGAATTCACTGGAAGGCGGGCGCGAGGGGGTGTTGACGGGAGTCGAGGCGGTTCTGGTCTTGATGCGCCGGAACACGGGTTGGCGGCGGTGGCGCCGATGAGCTCGACAACTGGCGGCCTCGGGCGTCTTTTTCCAATAGTAGTAGAAGGTGATCAGCTCGCCCTGAAAACACAAGAAGACGGGGTCAGACACTGGATCGGGGGAGTCCGGGCCAGGATTTGTGTCGTCCCGGGATTAGGCCCGAGGATCACTGCCCGGTGGGAGCAGCTTGAACGGAACAAAAGAAGACGTCAGGCGTCGCTGCTACAAACAGGGAGCGAAACGTTTCCTCGCGAGAGTCAACTGAACTTTCATCAAACATACGGGCGAGAGCGGCTCGTAAATCCAGCTGGGAAATCAATACGCAAACATTAAAAGATCAGACTTTGCTGAAGCAGCGACGGAAACACCGGAGAGTCAGAACCATCGCTCCTCACCACTATATTACCCATAATTCACCTGTAATCTCTGGAGTCCAGAGGGCGGCTCCTCCGTCTCCGGCTGTAAAACAACCTGGACATTCAACCGTCGAGATCCGAGACGTAAACCAGTCGAACTTCACGCCAGAGACTCAGTGTTGAAGCGAGTTATTGTCGTCAGTGTTTCGATAAACATCTGCGACAACAAACTATTTCAGTGAAAACACAAGGATTTATTCATTTATTCTAAACGTGAAAAATCATGGTTTGATGAGCAACAACTGACGAGTGCGACTCGTTCTTCTCCAGAACGTTGGCAGAGAAAACGCCAGAGAACTGAACACAGACGTTCAGGTCCAGGATCTGCAGGTCATTCTGATCAGGGTCAGAGGGTCAGAATGTTGATGAAAGCTCAGGATTATGACGGAGCCAAGAATGAAAACAGGTTTTGGAAGAAAATGTGAAATAAAATGATCAACTATTGAGAAACAACTGTTGAACACGAGTTCATCAGTTTATGAAGTCTTGAGGATCGAGAGGCGACACCAGCAGATCTCAAGACTCGTGTCTCAGGATTCTTCAGCAGGAAGTGAAGGTCGACGGCATCACTTACGCCCGAGTCAAGTGGAGTCGCGTCGAGGAATAAAAACAAACACCAGGTACAAGAAAGAACTTCTTATAATGAGCAGAGTTTAGCTTGAAACGTCTGCAGGGTTTCAACTTGAATGATATCATTTGATAAGTTAATAGTTTTCTTAACCTTTTAAGATGTTTTCACAACCTTTGTTACCAAAGCAGGATCAATCAAATAAGTAATATTGTCTCATAAAAGCATGGTTTGATTCAGATCCACAGAGAAGTTTAAATAACGAGTGAATCGTACGTTCAAGTGTCTAAACATCACGAAACGAACTCCTGCGACAAGTTCGTCTGAAAAAAACACTCGATGGAATTTCCAGCTCAATCCCAGACGAGGAAAGATGAAGAAAGACTGGTCCGCGTAGGAAACATAAACGAGTTCCCGGGTCCACTACAGCGGTCGGGACAGAATGTGCTTCTGCAGAACATGAAATGGTGACAACATAAGCTCGGTATTATGAGGCCTTCAGAGTGATTCCATCTGCAGGAGCTTCTGCTGCTGGATTATGCCACGAGGAAAACAAGGCTTAGGATCACGACACTCCGGCTCCACTCCAGGTCAGCGTGAGTTGGAGACGGAGAGGAGAAGATACTGACTGTCAATAGATGTTTATCGTTCACGGAGGAGTCAGAGGAGAACTCAGGAGCCACAAGATCCTGCTGAGAAACACTCGTTCCAGACGAGAAGGACACACGGTGGTCACGGCCTGGACTCGTGTCTGAACAGATGGCTCGGGTTTTGCTGCTGGATTGTGACGGAGCCACAAGAGGCCTCGGCTTTGACAGCGAGCCAAACGGTTCAGGACGGTACTGGCAAGAGAAGGAGAGGAGGAGCGAGGGAGGAAGGGAGGGAGGAGGAGGAGGAGCGAGGGAGGAGGAGGAGGAGCGAGGGAGGAGGGGGTTGTGGACCGGAGCCGAGGAGTGGAGCTGAATAAAGAGCGAGGACGACAACAGAGTCCAACAACAAGCGGGAAGAATATCTCGGAGAATAAATCCAAGCAGAGACACTTTTACTGGCGGCAGCAGGAGCCTGTGATTCCAGGAGATCTGTGTAAACATCCATTAGAACCTCCTCCACGACTGCAGCAGTAACTGCTACTGATCAACACACGGGGGGGGGGGGGGGGGTCATAAATATGTTGCAACATCTGGTCCAACGTCTTCATCGCTTCAAACCATCTTGTTACGCCGAACATTCAATTGTTCTCTATCGCGGCTCCATTCAAACATCTGCTTCTATATTTTTAAAATGTGTTTTTGTGAACTTGATATTTTGGATTTGATGATTCTCTTCATTAAATTATATTTTCTGTGTGAGGTTAGAAAATAATGTGTAAAGTGACACAATATTGTTAAATGATGTGTCGTTATCAGTGTTTTATTCTTCCTTTGGCTGTGGAGGACGACTGCTGCCGTCTAGTGGCGGGGAGTTTAACTGCAGCACAAAAATGAACATACACAGTAAATATTTTTAGTTGATTGTAAATTTAAAAAAATATATATTTTATTTTACACAACCTTTATTGAAATATAAATAAAAATGAATGAAAGTGCTGTTGAATATTAATACACAAATATTGTTTATATCGTTGTATATTTTCTCACCGCCTAATAATAAACAATAGTAAACACTGTCAAATTGAAACATGTTTCCACATTAACGTCGATCTGCCGTTAAATATGTGTCAACATGTTGACTCCCTGCTGTGAGAAGCTCTTCTGCTGGAGTACGACTCAATAAGCTCCACAGGTCAGGGATGAACTCGCTGAAGCATCAACTCCTGTGTTCTCCTGCTCTAAGCGCTTTTTCTCTATGAAAGCAGATGCAAGCGTTCTTTTCTCGTGCGTGTTGTGCAGATAAGCTCTTCATCATCCATGACGCCGACAATAACTGGACTCTCTGGTCTTTTGCTCTGACAGTGATCATGAACACGTCGTCGTGGTCCAGACATGAAGCTGCTTCGAACCCGTCAGGAGGTGTTTCTGCTTCAGTCACTTCATCAAAGTATCAACACGGACGTCGTACAGAAGAAGAAGAAGAAGAAGAACAAGAAGAAGAAGAAGAAGAAGAAGGAGAAGGAGAAGGAGAAGAAGGAGAAGAAGGAGAAGGAGAAGGAGAACAAGAAGGAGAAGAAGGAGAAGGAGAACAAGAAGAATAAGAAGAAGAAGAAGGAGAAGGAGAAGAAGGAGAAGGAGAAGAAGGAGAAGAAGGAGAAGGAGAACAAGAACAAGAAGAAGAAGGAATAGGAGAAGAAGGAGAAGAAGGAGAAGAAGGAGAAGAAGAAGAAGAAGAAGGAGAAGGAGAAGGAGAAGAAGGAGAAGAAGAAGGAGAAGAAGAAGAAGAAGGAGAAGGAGAAGAAGAAGAAGGAGAAGAAGGAGAAGGAGAACAAGAAGGAGAAGAAGGAGAAGGAGAAGGAGAACAAGAACAAGAACAAGAACAAGAAGAAGGAGAAGGAGAAGGAGAAGAAGGAGAAGAAGGAGAAGGAGAACAAGAAGGAGAAGAAGGAGAACAAGAAGAACAAGAACAAGAAGAAGAAGAAGAAGGAGAAGGAGAAGGAGAAGAAGAAGGAGAAGGAGAACAAGAAGGAGAAGAAGGAGAAGGAGAACAAGAAGAAGAACAAGAAGGAGAAGAAGAAGAAGAAGGAGAAGAAGAAGAAGCAGCTCTCCGCCTGATGACGCGAGTGCTCGACTCAGATCAAGTTACTTCACATGTTTCTGACCATGAGAGCAAGAAAACACCGACAGTGAAAGATTATATAAGACCTGGAGCTGAGAACAGGTCGACCCGTGGAAGGTGTCAATCATTCAAGGGGTCAGTGTGGAAGGTGTCAATCATTCAAGGGGTCAGTGTGGAAGGTGTCAATCATTCAAGGGGTCAGTGTGGAAGGTGTCAATCATTCAAGGGGTCAGTGTGGAAGGTGTCAATCATTCAAGGGGTCAGTGAAGGAAAGAAACATTAACTGTAACAGGAAGTACGAGAGATTCATCTTCATTATCTTTCCTCGCACTGATCTTCCTTCAACACCTTCACAGAAACAGGAAGTAGATTTATGACGTAACACCTGCTTCTCTGCACATCAACGTCACTTTCACTTGAACGTCGAAGGATTTGTGGGACCAGGTGTGACAGGTGTGGCTCCAGGATCCATGACAGAAACAACACTTTAATGTTAAAACTATCGTGTTATTATAAACTCTTTAAACACTTTCAATCTAACATCAAATGAACCTTCATTCGTCCAGTAAATCCTGCTGTTGAGCGACTGATGCGTCAGAGAGTTCAGAAGGAAATGGTGGCAGCGCGGCCGGTTGCGAGCGGTCAGAGGACACGCCCACTTCCCCCTCTGGGCCTTTATGTGACTTTATATAAAGCATTCCTGAGTGTTAGTCAGGCCTGCTGTGTTTACACAGTCACTGCTGCACAGGCTGCTGGCGCTTCAGGGGCAGAGCGAGGGAGTGGTCAGTACCTCCAGAACCCCCAGAACCTCCAGAACCCCCAGAACCTCCAGAAGTCCAGGCCCGCCGGGTCATTTCATATGACCCCACATGATTGTCAAAGTAGACTTGTTACTACACTATCACAACACCAGAGTCAAGTACTGGACAATACTACACATATATACTTGTTACTACACTATCACAACACCAGAGTCAAGTACTGGACAATACTACACATATATACTTGTTACTACACTATCACAACACCAGAGTCAAGTACTGGACAATACTACACATATGTACTTGTTACTACACTATCACAACACCAGAGTCAAGTACTGGACAATACTACACATATGTACTTGTTACTACACTATCACAACATCAGAGTCAAGTACTGGACAATACTACACATATATATTTGTTACTACACTATCACAACACCAGAGTCAAGTACTGGACAATACTACACATATATACTTGTTACTACACTATCACAACACCAGAGTCAAGTACTGGACAATACTACACATATATACTTGTTACTACACTATCACAACACCAGAGTCAAGTACTGGACAATACTACACATATATACTTGTTACTACACTATCACAACACCAGAGTCAAGTACTGGACAATACTACACATATATACTTGTTACTACACTATCACAACACCAGAGTCAAGTACTGGACAATACTACACATATATACTTGTTACTACACTATCACAACACCAGAGTCAAGTACTGGACAATACTACACATATATATCTTTGTTACTACACTATCACAACATCAGAGTCAAGTACTGGACAATACTACACATATATATCTTTGTTACTACACTATCACAACATCAGAGTCAAGTACTGGACAATACAACATATATATACTTGTTACTACACTATCACAACACCAGAGTCAAGTACTGGACAATACTACACATATATATCTTTGTTACTACACTATCACAACACCAGAGTCAAGTACTGGACAATACTACACATATATACTTGTTACTACACTATCACAACACCAGAGTCAAGTACTGGACAATACTACACATATATACTTGTTACTACACTATCACAACACCAGAGTCAAGTACTGGACAATACTACACATATATACTTGTTACTACACTATCACAACACCAGAGTCAAGTACTGGACAATACTACACATATATATCTTTGTTACTACACTATCACAACATCAGAGTCAAGTACTGGACAATACTACACATATATATCTTTGTTACTACACTATCACAACATCAGAGTCAAGTACTGGACAATACAACATATATATACTTGTTACTACACTATCACAACACCAGAGTCAAGTACTGGACAATACTACACATATATATCTTTGTTACTACACTATCACAACACCAGAGTCAAGTACTGGACAATACTACACATATATATCTTTGTTACTACACTATCACAACATCAGAGTCAAGTACTGGACAATACAACATATATATACTTGTTACTACACTATCACAACACCAGAGTCAAGTAATGGACAATACTACACATATATACTTGTTACTACACTATCACAACACCAGAGTCAAGTAATGGACAATACTACACATATATACTTGTTACTACACTATCACAACACCAGAGTCAAGTACTGGACAATACAACAAATATATACTTGTTACTACACTATCACAACACCAGAGTCAAGTACTGGACAATACAACATATATATACTTGTTACTACACTATCACAACACCAGAGTCCAGTACTGGACAATACTACACATATATACTTGTTACTACACTATCACAACACCAGAGTCCAGTACTGGACAATACTACACATATATACTTGTTACTACACTATCACAACTCCAGAGTCAAGTACTGGACAATACTACACATATATACTTGTTACTACACTATCACAACACCAGAGTCAAGTACTGGACAATACTGCACATATATACTTGTTACTACACTATCACAACACCAGAGTCCAGTACTGGACAATACTGCACATATATACTTGTTACTACACTATCACAACACCAGAGTCAAGTACTGGACAATACTGCACATATATACTTGTTACTACATCACTATATATCGTTATATACGCATGTACACACTCTTGACTTTAAGGTGTGTGTCATCATCTTAATGATCACTAGTACATCAGGATGCAAACACTTAAATCCTCTCCTCCCTCCATCGCTCCTCAAGAACCTCCTGCTCTGAACTTCTCTTGAAGACCATAAAGCATGTTTCTCTGTGTTATAAGAGCTGCTGCGTCTGTCACTGAAGATAATGGAAAAACACGTCGTTCCTGAGCCTGAGATATTGCCTTGTGTTCCTGGAGATTGAGAAAAGGCTGAGGTAGGAAACAGTTCCTCCGGGTGTCGACTGGCACTCAAATCTAACGCCACACAAGTTTGATCAGCAGCATCGTCACGACAACCGGCTTCTTCTTCTGTGGATATTTGAGCTCCTCAGTCCCCGAACCCTCGTTCCTCCTCCTGATGCGTTTAAAGGGAACTTTATTTTCCATTTGCAGGAGGAAAATTGATCTCTGTGGTGGCAGATCCTGGAGGATCTATGACCTCAGACCCTCCAGGTTCACAGCTTCTTTAGAATCTCACGTGTGTGTTTGTGACGACACTTCACCTCGACACACACTTGTGTTCAGTCTTGAACCTGAAGAGTCCAACAAACACCTTCGTGTGTGTGTCACCGGAGCAGGAACATCTGAACCTCAAGCTCCTGACAATCATTTCACAGACACTATGAAGATTTGAAGAACTTCTATCTCCGATTGATTCTTAAAATAATCATATAATAAATATTTCAAATAATAAATAAAAGTATTATCCAACGAATGATATATCGTTTATACATAGTTTGATTTTCTAATTACAATAAGTACATTGTCTAAATTGAATATATTTTGATTTATAGTCTTTTAAATGCAGTTTAAACATAAATGTTACAGTAGTGACACCAGACAAAAGCAACAGAGCACCGAGCTACTCGATCCAACTTCCATGAGACCTGCAGTCGACACGTCCTGATTAATATTAATAATAATGTATTTAAAAAATAACTTAATGCTTGAAAACAACAGTATATAAATAAAGAGATCAAAGTCTCAATAGTACGGTACAAAGACATCCTTCCAAGCATTGGTGTCAAAGGTCGAGAAGAAGACGCTCAACGATCACATCAGAAAGTCTGACGAGCAGTTTTTAATGATCACAGCGTCACCCGAAGTGACCCAGTTATCCCAGCAACGAGGTCACACGGTTCTTCAGCGATGATGGTGGACAAGTTTGTACTTCTTTAAATCTTTAAAAGAGGGTTTTTATCCTTCATGTCTGGGAAGATATTTGTTTATTTCTGATCTACTGTGTTTGTTCCTTAACATTCAGTTTCATTGTATCAAACATTTTGATGATCCAGGTTCAGAACATGTTGTTGTGTTTCTGTGTCAAAGTGTGGAAACAAGAGAAACTGAAACTCACCGTTTCTTTGTTGGGAAGAAGCTCTTTTCTGATCCTGAAGAAGTTCTTGCCGAACTGTCTGAGGCCCTTGATGAAGCGCTTCTGTGGGAGCAGAAGAAAGAGTGAAGGAGTGAAGGAGTGACACGAGAGTTGTTTTGGTCGGTGTGTGTGTGTGTGTGTGTGTGTGTGTGTGTGTGTGTGTGTGTGTGTGTGTGTGTGTGTGTAGCGGTTTAAACACAGCCATGTCAGCGAGAGTCGAGAGGAAATGACAGAAACAGGATCGACGCTGAGATTTTCTCTCAGGTTTCAAAGTGAAAGAAGATCAAGAACATCATGGAAGTTCAACTCGTCGATGAAGATGTTACCAGAGAATAACTGAAGACATCAACTGTTGACATCAACTCCATCCAACATGTCAACTCTCACCTCAAACTACTGAACCAAAGCTCGGATACAAAAGTCCTTCACGATCATCGACAGACTGAGGCTCGGAACCTCCTGAGCGGCGCAGACTTTCTGTTCGGATCCACAGAAGAACTCTGACCAACAGCAGCAAGAAGTCCTCGTGGATCGAGACTCGAATGTTTACATCCAGTCTCTGTGGAGTCAGAACCTCCGGATCCACGTCGTGTCCGACACTGTTCTGGTGCCCGTGTTTCCCCAGCAGGAGTCGCTTCTCTCTCTCTCTCTTTTTTTCTTCCTCTCTCTCCCTCTCCCTCTCTCCCTCTCTCTCTCTCTCTCTCGCTCTCTCTCACTACAAAGAGCTTCACATGTGATCTTTCTGCCGGAGAGCCTCGCGGCAGCACGGAAAACATGGACTGGAGTTCTGGGCTCCATGTTCGTGAGGGTCAGACGCGACCGCGAAGAGACTCGTGAAGATGAAAGATCGTCAAGTTGTGTCGTTGGAAGAAGAAAGAAAGAGTCGAGAAGGAAAAAAAGAGAGAAAGACTCAAGAAGAAAAATAAGACTTATAATAGAGACTAAAAAAGGTAGAAAGACTAAAAAAGAGAAAGACTTAAAAAGAGAGAAAGACTAAAAAGGAGCGAAAGACTAAAAAAGAGAGAAAGACTAAAAAAGAGAGAAAGACTCAAAAAGAGAGAAAGACTAAAAGAGAGAAAGACTTAAAAAGAGAGAAAGACTAAAAAGAGAGAAAGACTAAAAGAGAGAGAAAGACTAAAAAAGAGAGAAAGACTAAAAAGAGAGAAAGACTAAAAGAGAGAAAGACTTAAAAAGAGAGAAAGACTAAAAGAGAGAGAAAGACTAATAAAGAGACTAAAAAAGAGAGAAAGACTAATAAAGAGTCTAAAAAAGAGAGAAAGACTAAAAAGAGAGAAAGACTAAAAGAGAGAAAGACTAAAAAGAGAGAAAGACTAAAAGAGAGAGAAAGACTAAAAGAGAGAAAGACTAAAAGAGAGAAAGACTAAAAAAGAGAGAAAGACTAAAAAGAGAGAAAGACTAAAAGAGAGAGAAAGACTAAAAAAGAGAAAGACTAAAAGAGAGAAAGACTAAAAGAGAGAAAGACTAAAAGAGAGAGAAAAACTAAAAGAGAGAAAAACTAAAAGAGAGAAAGACTAAAAAGAACGACAACAAGGTTCTTCACAGACCTGGTGTGAAGGTCTTTGACATGAGAGACAGAAAACCAGATATGGATCTTCAACCAGTTTATTTTCCATGTTCACTGTGTTGTGAGTTCAACGTGTAGGAGACTCACAACAACAACAACAACAACAACAACAACAACAACAGCTTCAAGATCAGATCAACACAAGAGAATGTTTTCAACGAGCACGTGCTCAACTTTTCTGCTGAGTCGGTCGTCATGGCGACGGAAACACAGCCGCTCATTTGCATTAACGAGACTGAAGGTGTGTGATGAGCCAGTAGATGGAGCCGTCACAGCACCAGAACCAGCACCAGAACCAGAACCAGAACCAGAACCAGAACCAGAACCCTGAGGAACCAGGTGGACTCACCAGGTTGTGTATTAACGTGTGTTTGTTACCGACTATAAGACTTTAATGACCTCCATTATGATCCAACTCTACTGTTTACTCAAGCGTCCATCAAGAGCCAGTGATATCCAGCCGCCCTCTTCCTCCTCCTCCCTCCTCCCTCCCTCCATCCCTCGCTCCCTCCCTCCCTCCCTCCATCCCTCGCTCCCTCCCTCCCTGCACGTCGGCTCCAGTTTAAGGCTCCATTTCAGCTCCTGGACTCGCTGCTCTCCAGCTCAGCTAATAAATCATCGTCCAATCTGCTCCTGAATCGCTCGCCCTGCTCCGACTGCTCCAGCCCCCGTTGCTAGGCAACACGGTGGCAAGGGAGGGGGTGAGAGCGAGGAGGAAGGGGGGAGGGCGGCGAGCGGCGAGCGTCGAGCTCAGAGACGAGCTTCGCTCTCTGCACGAATCTGGCACTTTCTCAGCTCAAAGTTCCAGCAACAGAGTCTTGTTGTGAAGGACCATCAATGGGCCATTGTCGGGTCGTCGGCACTTCCTGTTTCAGAGACGAGCGCAGGAAGTCGTACGAGTGGTTTCGGATCATGTAAGATGGTATCACGGCGAGGACGGAGAGCGTCCAGATGGAGGCGCTGAACTTGAGCATGACCTTTACACGCTCGTGGTCACGGGTGGAAAAACAAGCCACGACGTTCCACCGTCTCATCAGACTCTGGACCAGGATGCGTGTCCCAGACCCGGGTCGCAGAACAACATCCTGGGTCGGGACAAAAGGTGGCAGGAAGTTCCAAACACACACCCATCCTGCTCACTGTTGACTCACTGCTGCAGGACCGCACTCCACCAGCAGGGGGCTCGACACTAAGCAGGGCTGGCAGGCGCCTCCTGTCGTCCATCAGCAGATAAGCTACACTGAGTGAAGACCCCACACCAGCGTCAGGGTCACAGCCGGACCACGCTCGGTTTGGCTCCTCCTGTCGGTCGGCCTGAGATTAACGCCTCGTGTTTAGATCAGACATCACAAGACTTGACGCTGGAGAAACCATTAGCAGGAACGTTATCTCGAGAACTCGATCACACATGTCAACAATGTACTTCAGGGGCCAAAATAAATGTTTATAACTTAATGTCATATTGACTCTGATGTACGTGTGTGAGAAAATAAAGATACAATTAACATCTTGATACTGTATCGATTTTTAACGACACCTTGTTGTTTTTTCTTTAACAAAACATTTCTTTTAAATTAAATATATTTTAAAATATAGTTCAATATTTAATAGTTAGTATCAGTTTAATATGGTTTATATTTCAATAAATTGTGCATAAATTAAATAATTGCATTTTTAATTACAATTAAAACACAGATATTGACCATGTTTGCTAATGTTTGTGTTGCAATTAAACGTCCTCTGCAGCTAAAGGAAGAATGACGACTGAGGACGAGAGGATACAGTGAGTCCAGCAGCTTTTAAAGCTGATGTTTGGACATATTTTGGTTTGAAAACAAATGAAAGTAGTTACGACTTCAAGAGTCATGTGGTCTGTAAATACTACAACACCAGAGTCAAGTACTGGACAATACTACACATATAAACTTGTTACTACACTATCACAACACCAGAGTCAAGTACTGGACAATACTACACATATATACTTGTTACTACACTATCACAACACCAGAGTCAAGTACTGGACAATACTACACATATATACTTGTTACTACACTATCACAACACCAGAGTCAAGTACTGGACAATACTACACATATATACTTGTTACTACACTATCACAACACCAGAGTCAAGTACTGGACAATACTACACATATAATCATGTTACTACACAATCCCTATATATCGTTCACTCTGTATCGACAATACACACAATGTGTACTATTTATTTTGACATGTACTTCACTCTCAATCATCTCAATTCCTTTTCTTATTTTAAACAACTTTATAGTCACAACACTCGCCCTGATGCAAATCCTCAGAGCAACTACTTGAGAACAGAAAGTGGAAAAGAGTTTGTTCCTGAATGAAAGTCCAGGTCAGAGAATGAAACATAAATCAGTCGATCGTGCAGGAAGAGAAACGACTGAAATCATGGCTGAGCTTTCATCGGTGCAGGAAATACTAAAAGTCTTGTGGAGTTAAAAGCAGCTCCAGGATAGAGTGGCAGCAGCTGCAGGGAGGGAGGGAGGGAGGGAGGGAGGAGAGAGAAGGAGGGAGGGAAGAAGAAGAGAGGGAGGAGGAGGAGGAGGGAGGGAGGAGGGTAGGAAAGTCAAAGTGGGAGGAGGGTGTGACAAGTGACCCTGTAGACAGGAAGAATCTGTCATCTCTGCAGCCTTCACTGTCACTTTTATTCACATCCAGAGAGAAATAATGAAGCGAAGCAGGAGGAAGAAGAAGCTGCAGAGTCGAGAGATAAATAAATGAAGAGCAGAAGACATTCTTCATGTTGGAGCTACATTTAAAACCTCAACACCAGAATCAAACCTCAACACCAGCATCAAACCTCAACACCAGCATCAAACCTCAACACCAGCATCAAACCTCAACACCAGCATCAAACCTCAACACCAGAATCAAACCTCAACACCAGCATCAAACCTCAACACCAGAATCAAACCTCAACACCAGCATCAAACCTCAACACCAGAATCAAACCTCAACACCAGCATCAAACCTCAACACCAACATCAAACCTCAACACCAGAATCAAACCTCAACACCAGCATCAAACCTCAACACCAGAATCAAACCTCAACACCAGCATCAAACCTCAACACCAGCATCAAACCTCAACACCAGAATCAAACCTCAACACCAGAATCAAACCTCAACACCAGCATCAAACCTCAACACCAGAATCAAACCTCAACACCAGCATCAAACCTCAACACCAGAATCAAACCTCAACACCAGCATCAAACCTCAACACCAGAATCAAACCTCAACACCAGAATCAAACCTCAACACCAGCATCAAACCTCAACACCAGAATCAAACCTCAACACCAGAATCAAACCTCAACACCAACATCAAACCTCAACACCAGAATCAAACCTCAACACCAGAATCAAACCTCAACACCAGCATCAAACCTCAACACCAGAATCAAACCTCAACACCAGCATCAAACCTCAACACCAACATCAAACCTCAACACCAGCATCAAACCTCAACACCAGAATCAAACCTCAACACCAGAATCAAACCTCAACACCAACATCAAACCTCAACACCAGAATCAAACCTCAACACCAGCATCAAACCTCAACACCAGAATCAAACCTCAACACCAGAATCAAACCTCAACACCAACATCAAACCTCAACACCAGAATCAAACCTCAACACCAGCATCAAACCTCAACACCAGAATCAAACCTCAACACCAGAATCAAACCTCAACACCAACATCAAACCTCAACACCAGCATCAAACCTCAACACCAGCATCAAACCTCAACACCAGCATCAAACCTCAACACCAGAATCAAACCTCAACACCAGAATCAAACCTCAACACCAGCATCAAACCTCAACACCAACATCAAACCTCAACACCAGAATCAAACCTCAACACCAGCATCAAACCTCAACACCAGAATCAAACCTCAACACCAGAATCAAACCTCAACACCAACATCAAACCTCAACACCAGAATCAAACCTCAACACCAGCATCAAACCTCAACACCAGAATCAAACCTCAACACCAGAATCAAACCTCAACACCAACATCAAACCTCAACACCAGAATCAAACCTCAACACCAGCATCAAACCTCAACACCAGAATCAAACCTCAACACCAGAATCAAACCTCAACACCAACATCAAACCTCAACACCAGCATCAAACCTCAACACCAGAATCAAACCTCAACACCAGCATCAAACCTCAACACCAACATCAAACCTCAACACCAGCATCAAACCTCAACACCAGAATCAAACCTCAACACCAGCATCAAACCTCAACACCAGCATCAAACCTCAACACCAGCATCAAACCTCAACACCAGCATCAAACCTCAACACCAACATCAAACCTCAACACCAGCATCAAACCTCAACACCAGCATCAAACCTCAACACCAGAATCAAACCTCAACACCAGCATCAAACCTCAACACCAGAATCAAACCTCAACACCAGCATCAAACCTCAACACCAACATCAAACCTCAACACCAGAATCAAACCTCAACACCAGCATCAAACCTCAACACCAGAATCAAACCTCAACACCAGCATCAAACCTCAACACCAGAATCAAACCTCAACACCAGCATCAAACCTCAACACCAACATCAAACCTCAACACCAGAATCAAACCTCAACACCAGCATCAAACCTCAACACCAGAATCAAACCTCAACACCAGCATCAAACCTCAACACCAGCATCAAACCTCAACACCAGAATCAAACCTCAACACCAGCATCAAACCTCAACACCAGAATCAAACCTCAACACCAGCATCAAACCTCAACACCAGAATCAAACCTCAACACCAGCATCAAACCTCAACACCAGAATCAAACCTCAACACCAGAATCAAACCTCAACACCAGCATCAAACCTCAACACCAGAATCAAACCTCAACACCAGAATCAAACCTCAACACCAACATCAAACCTCAACACCAGAATCAAACCTCAACACCAGAATCAAACCTCAACACCAGCATCAAACCTCAACACCAGAATCAAACCTCAACACCAGCATCAAACCTCAACACCAACATCAAACCTCAACACCAGCATCAAACCTCAACACCAGAATCAAACCTCAACACCAGAATCAAACCTCAACACCAACATCAAACCTCAACACCAGAATCAAACCTCAACACCAGCATCAAACCTCAACACCAGAATCAAACCTCAACACCAGAATCAAACCTCAACACCAACATCAAACCTCAACACCAGAATCAAACCTCAACACCAGCATCAAACCTCAACACCAGAATCAAACCTCAACACCAGAATCAAACCTCAACACCAACATCAAACCTCAACACCAGCATCAAACCTCAACACCAGCATCAAACCTCAACACCAGCATCAAACCTCAACACCAGAATCAAACCTCAACACCAGAATCAAACCTCAACACCAGCATCAAACCTCAACACCAACATCAAACCTCAACACCAGAATCAAACCTCAACACCAGCATCAAACCTCAACACCAGAATCAAACCTCAACACCAGAATCAAACCTCAACACCAACATCAAACCTCAACACCAGAATCAAACCTCAACACCAGCATCAAACCTCAACACCAGAATCAAACCTCAACACCAGAATCAAACCTCAACACCAACATCAAACCTCAACACCAGAATCAAACCTCAACACCAGCATCAAACCTCAACACCAGAATCAAACCTCAACACCAGAATCAAACCTCAACACCAACATCAAACCTCAACACCAGCATCAAACCTCAACACCAGAATCAAACCTCAACACCAGCATCAAACCTCAACACCAACATCAAACCTCAACACCAGCATCAAACCTCAACACCAGAATCAAACCTCAACACCAGCATCAAACCTCAACACCAGCATCAAACCTCAACACCAGCATCAAACCTCAACACCAACATCAAACCTCAACACCAGCATCAAACCTCAACACCAACATCAAACCTCAACACCAGAATCAAACCTCAACACCAGCATCAAACCTCAACACCAACATCAAACCTCAACACCAGCATCAAACCTCAACACCAACATCAAACCTCAACACCAACATCAAACCTCAACACCAGAATCAAACCTCAACACCAACATCAAACCTCAACACCAACATCAAACCTCAACACCAACATCAAACCTCAACACCAGAATCAAACCTCAACACCAGAATCAAACCTCAACACCAATATCAAACCTCAACACCAGAATTAAACCTCAACACCAGCATCAAACCTCAACACCAGAATCAAACCTCAACACCAACATCAAACCTCAACACCAGAATTAAACCTCAACACCAGAATCAAACCTCAACACCAACATCAAACCTCAACACCAACATCAAACCTCAACACCAGAATCAAACCTCAACACCAACATCAAACCTCAACACCAGCATCAAACCTCAACACCAGAATCAAACCTCAACACCAGCATCAAACCTCAACACCAGCATCAAACCTCAACACCAGCATCAAACCTCAACACCAACATCAAACCTCAACACCAGAATCAAACCTCAACACCAACATCAAACCTCAACACCAGCATCAAACCTCAACACCAGCATCAAACCTCAACACCAGAATCAAACCTCAACACCAGCATCAAACCTCAACACCAGCATCAAACCTCAACACCAGCATCAAACCTCAACACCAGAATCAAACCTCAACACCAACATCAAACCTCAACACCAGCATCAAACCTCAACACCAGAATCAAACCTCAACACCAACATCAAACCTCAACACCAGAATTAAACCTCAACACCAGAATTAAACCTCAACACCAGCATCAAACCTCAACACCAGCATCAAACCTCAACACCAGCATCAAACCTCAACACCAGCATCAAACCTCAACACCAACATCAAACCTCAACACCAACATCAAACCTCAACACCAGAATTAAACCTCAACACCAGAATCAAACCTCAACACCAGCATCAAACCTCAAAATCAGCATCAAACCTCAACACCAGCATCAAACCTCAACACCAGCATCAAACCTCAACACCAGCATCAAACCTCAAAATCAGCATCAAACCTCAACACCAGAATCAAACCTCAACACCAGCATCAAACATCAACACCAGAATCAAACCTCAACACCAGCATCAAACCTCAACACCAGAATCAAACCTCAACACCAGAATCAAACCTCAACACCAGCATCAAACCTCAACACCAGAATCAAACCTCAACACCAGCATCAAACCTCAACACCAGAATCAAACCTCAACACCAGCATCAAACCTCAACACCAGAATCAAACCTCAACACCAGCATCAAACCTCAACACCAGCATCAAACCTCAACACCAGAATCAAACCTCAACACCAGCATCAAACCTCAACACCAGCATCAAACCTCAACACCAGCATCAAACCTCAACACCAGAATCAAACCTCAACACCAACATCAAACCTCAACACCAACATCAAACCTCAACACCAACATCAAACCTCAACACCAGAATCAAACCTCAACACCAGAATCAAACTCAACACCAACATCAAACCTCAACACCAGCATCAAACCTCAACACCAGCATCAAACCTCAACACCAGCATCAAACCTCAACACCAGCATCAAACCTCAACACCAGCATCAAACCTCAACACCAGAATCAAACCTCAACACCAGAATCAAACCTCAACACCAGCATCAAACCTCAACACCAACATCAAACCTCAACACCAGAATCGAACCTCAACACCAACATCAAACCTCAACACCAACATCAAACCTCAACACCAGAATTAAACCTCAACACCAGAATCAAACCTCAACACCAGAATCAAACCTCAACACCAGCATCAAACCTCAACACCAGCATCAAACCTCAACACCAGAATCAAACCTCAACACCAACATCAAACCTCAACACCAGCATCAAACCTCAACACCAGAATCAAACCTCAACACCAACATCAAACCTCAACACCAGAATTAAACCTCAACACCAGAATTAAACCTCAACACCAGCATCAAACCTCAACACCAGCATCAAACCTCAACACCAGCATCAAACCTCAACACCAGCATCAAACCTCAACACCAACATCAAACCTCAACACCAGAATTAAACCTCAACACCAGAATCAAACCTCAACACCAGCATCAAACCTCAAAATCAGCATCAAACCTCAACACCAGCATCAAACCTCAACACCAGCATCAAACCTCAACACCAGCATCAAACCTCAAAATCAGCATCAAACCTCAACACCAGAATCAAACCTCAACACCAGCATCAAACATCAACACCAGAATCAAACCTCAACACCAGCATCAAACCTCAACACCAGAATCAAACCTCAACACCAGAATCAAACCTCAACACCAGCATCAAACCTCAACACCAGAATCAAACCTCAACACCAGCATCAAACCTCAACACCAGAATCAAACCTCAACACCAGCATCAAACCTCAACACCAGAATCAAACCTCAACACCAGCATCAAACCTCAACACCAGCATCAAACCTCAACACCAGAATCAAACCTCAACACCAGCATCAAACCTCAACACCAGCATCAAACCTCAACACCAGCATCAAACCTCAACACCAGAATCAAACCTCAACACCAACATCAAACCTCAACACCAACATCAAACCTCAACACCAACATCAAACCTCAACACCAGAATCAAACCTCAACACCAGAATCAAACTCAACACCAACATCAAACCTCAACACCAGCATCAAACCTCAACACCAGCATCAAACCTCAACACCAGCATCAAACCTCAACACCAGCATCAAACCTCAACACCAGCATCAAACCTCAACACCAGAATCAAACCTCAACACCAGAATCAAACCTCAACACCAGCATCAAACCTCAACACCAACATCAAACCTCAACACCAGAATCGAACCTCAACACCAACATCAAACCTCAACACCAACATCAAACCTCAACACCAGAATTAAACCTCAACACCAGAATCAAACCTCAACACCAGAATCAAACCTCAACACCAGCATCAAACCTCAACACCAACATCAAACCTCAACACCAGAATCAAACCTCAACACCAACATCAAACCTCAACACCAACATCAAACCTCAACACCAGAATCAAACCTCAACACCAGAATCAAACCTCAACACCAGAATCAAACCTCAACACCAGAATCAAACCTCAACACCAGAATCAAACCTCAACACCAGAATCAAACCTCAACACCAGAATCAAACCTCAACACCAGCATCAAACCTCAACACCAGGATCAAACCTCAACACCAGAATCAAACCTCAACACCAACATCAAACCTCAACACCAGCATCAAACCTCAACAACAGAATCAAACCTCAACACCAGCATCAAACCTCAACACCAGAATCAAACCTCAACACCAGCATCAAACCTCAACACCAGAATCAAACCTCAACACCAGAAGTAGTTAAAGTTTGGTAACCGTGGTAACCAGCCTCCATCACCACCAGATAAAACTAGCAACAACATCCAACAACAAAGAGTCAAGATGGAGTCTCACGAAGCATCAACACTCTTCACTCATGGATGGCAGAGCAGGAGGAGGAGCTGCCATGCTCTGGTTCAAGCCCTCGACAGCTGCACTGAAATACACATCTAAATTCAAATGGAGGTCGACATTAGCAACCCTCAATCTTCTCTTCCGCAGACACGGAGGCTAAAGATTTATTCTGCGGGCGATAAACAGGATGCAGCTGCTCTTAGGCTGGAAAAGTGTTTCTGCTGATGTCTGCGGAGACTGGTCTGAAGTCTCCCTCAACACTTCCCTCACGAGACAAGATCATCATCCACATCAAAGATGAAAGTCTCACCACTTCATCTTCAGACCAGCACTTCTCGATCAACTTGGGGACGGGCTTCTTGACGAGTCGCTGCAGAGCTTTTCCTGCATCGTAGCTGCTTTCGTGAAGCTGCGGAGACACAAGTACACGTTAGCAACAACTTCCTCTTATTCATGATATTGACGCAGATCGTTTTCAACACTTCTGCTGCGAACACTGTTGGCATGAGACGTGTGAGCTGAGACGACAAAGACCTTCTCCATGGATGAAGATCTAAACCTAGCCTGGACCTCAAGTTATCAAAGATACCAATTATCAGAATATAGGATTTATTTACAAGTCCATCATCACGATGTTGTTTTTTAAGCATTGATTTATCATTTAATTCAATTATTTCTATATTGAAATGTTACATTAGTCTTGTTTTTTTTTAATAATAATAATAATAATATTGTTTTTTACACCTAAAGTTTGATATTCTAATCACAATAATAACAGACAATAAAATGACTAAATGTTATTTAATTCATAGCATTTTAAATTCTAAATAAAATATAAAAAGAAGACACTATTACCAACATTTGTAAACGTAATTTAAAATAGTAGCATCGTAAAAATATTACTAAACATGGTTAACATGTTCGACTTTAAAAACATCTAAATAAATGTTCGATGAACCGTTCAATATTCTGATTACTCGGATATTCTTCCATACGTTTGTTTGGTTGCAGGAAGTGAATGTAAACGTCAGCATCACCTCCGTCTCTCAGAACATGGAGCGTCTTCTACAAGTTCCTCCGGGTCTCGGCCCGGGAGACTCGGCAGCGTCGAGCAGGCGTCACTTTCAATTTGCTAAAACAGAATCTGCTCCGCGAATAAACCATTAGAATTTCAAATGAAGGTCGCGAGACGATGACCTGCGACGCTAATCCTCCTCTTTATAGAGCGAATATAAATGTCCTGTTTATGATCCAATCTCCTGCAGCCGGCGCTCGACGTGGGGAAACGGATCGTCAGCACCGACCGTCAGATTTAAGAGCGGTGGAAATAAAAGAGTTTGTGTTGAGACTCACTGTGTTAAGTGCGTTGAGCGTAGTGTCGTCTCGAGAGGCTGCCAGACATCCATCTTCGGTGGAGCCTCCGTCACACATCCCTGCGAAGGCAGCCATGCTCCTGTGACACACAGGGTGGATCATAGAACCTTCAGCACTTTTCTGCTTCTGATCAACACAGGTTTGGATGAAAACAGATCTAAAGCAGTTCAGTGGAGGTGGAAAAAGTACTAGAAACAAATACATATACTCACATACACATGTACACACACACGTACTTGTATTTAACCGCAGAACGTGGAACTCAATTTACTGTTTTTTATTTGTTTATTGTTATAGTGTATGTATAGATTTATTTGTTAAGTTTCTGTTATTCTCAAATATGTCATAAATATTATTGAACTATTTGATTACATTGAAGGTACTTAATTGTAATTAATTAATTGAATATAGTAAAACAATATACATGTCAGGTTTAATGTCATGTTTCTTATTTTATTCATTTATATATACATTTATTTCTTCTATTCCTCACTGTAATTGAGATTTATCTTTCTGTGCTTCACTCTGTAAGCATTGATGTCTGCTGAGCTACTGCTTTACGTTTCTCTACTGTGGTAAATAACGTTAAACTTCTCTCACAACACTCGACGTGAAGCATCGAAACCATTGAACGTCTTCAGCTGCAGAAATATTTCCATCTGTTTCGTTCTTTGTCTCATCGTTGTGCTTCTCGCCGTGAGTTCCAGTGTTCGAGTGAGTTTGAGTACGACTCGTGTCACGTCGTCGTGCGTCATCTTCGACTCTGGCATCTTCTCGCTCACCTGGCGGCTCTGAGGTACATGAGAAGATCACAGTCGTTGACTCCGGGCATCCAGACCAGCTCCTCGTTCTCCGTCACAGCTTGACCTCCGGGAGTCGGGAAGGGCTGCAGCTCCGGGAGTTTGGCCTGAAGAAACAGATGCAGTCACACTAGGAATAGACGGCGAGGTCGACGGCAGGATCAGCTTTCAAACGCCTGTCGTCGCCCACAGAAGGTGAGGAATAACACGGAGACGCACGGAGGGTGTCGGTTCAAATCTCACGAGAGGTCAACACCAGGAGCTGCTCAGTGGATCATAATCTCATCTGATATTTTAACTACTGTGGACACAAAACATTACCATTGTGACTCACAACAACCTGAACTCAAGTGTTTTATTATTTATGTTGTTGTTGTTTTTCTTGAAGATATTTTGTTGAATAACATGAATTAATTGTTTGTTTACCTTCAAACACTACGACAGTTACACAAACTTAAATATTTATCCTTTAATTCTGATTAAATCAATGAAAATGTGCATCATAATTCAAATTAATAACTGATATTTTAACTAGATCAATAATCACAAGACAAATTAAATATTAAACGTTGTTACACATGTTAACACCTTTAAGAATGATCAATTATTCTGTAAACTGTATTAATTGAGGGTAAATCTAAGCAGAGAACATTGTTTAAAAACATCAGTTCTCAGGTTCATGTGTACAAGTTAACTTTTTAAAGCAGTAAAACCTGAATAAATTGACAATAAAAATGATTCTTGAAGCATCAACTGACATCTGAGCATATAAACATTATTTATAATTAAAATTATGAAATATAAATATCTTCTTAATAATAATAACATCATCTTTGATCCCAACAATAGACTAAAAGATAATTCTACACAAATATATCCACTAGAACGTTCATGTGTGAGTCGATCATCAGGTTACAGCTAAAGATCGATGCTTGTGCTAATGGCTACGTTCTAAGGTGTGTTCTGAGAGTCGTGACGTCGTACCTGATGACTGGGACCGACTCTGATCTCCCCTTGTGTGCTGTTGAGTCGCCTGAAGAAGAGACAAGAGTCAGTGTTCCTGTGGTTTTATCTCATGTATCGTGAAGCAAACGACGTTCGTTCAAAGTCGTGGAAGTTCAGAACAAGAGTTTCAATGTGGAGACAGAACCCTGATACTGAGCCACAAACATGATCCTGGAAAAGGAAGTCGGGGTTCGAACCCGTTCGGG